>NW_025963824.1:4107500-4150452 GCF_023055435.1 Haliotis rufescens
CAACGACAACCTGTGACGATCGAGCTCCAAAATGTAATATTTGTATCTATGATATTAAATTAAAAATATCGAATTTATTAGGTTCAGTAATTTGATTAAAAATCTACCTGTGCGTTTCTTTTTTGTAAGAGTGTATGGTGCTGAAGTCAACTTCTACAAAAAAAATCAAGATTTAAAAAGTAGTACAAAAATGAATGGGGCGGACGATTCTGCAATCGGTAATTAGTTTGTAATTGCGTGTACAGATAGTGAGTCAATGCATTTAGTACGTCAATTAGTCACATATCACCAAATGGACATTAACACATCATAAGCTGGCAATGAAACAATGAGTTTCAGTTTCAGTTTAAATTTCCATGTTCAGGGTCAAGTGAAAGTCCAATCAACTACATATCAACACTAGATAACCCCAAATCGGTCTGCGGTTATAATAATAATAATAATAATAATAATAATAATAATAATAATAATGAGAAAAGACCTACCATAGATTCCAATGAAAGGTTTTGGAAACAGTTGTGGTCTGTGCCCGGCAACTGTAACCTCACGTAACCATGGTGACAAAATTAAGTCACCATTGTTGAGTTTCATTACACCTGATTGCCTGAAAAAGGTAATTATAAAGTCCAAATCAAATACGGCGCCAGGGCCTGATGGTATTCGAAACCAGTTTATAGAAATTGTTTCCCTGTGTCCAAAAAGCATTACTATACTGTTTAAATCATCTTGTGGATACAGGGGATGTTCATCCATGGTTCTGCAAAAGAAAGGTGATTTGACTGATCCTTAAAACTAGTTCAGAAATTGATCCTTGAAGAGACTAAAACTTACCACCGTAACCTCTTAATGTGTTGTATAGACTACAGAAAAGCTTATGATTCTTTGCCTCATGACTGGATTTAGAGGTCACTGGAATGTATTACCCTCCCAGAACGGCTACTTGTTTTTTCAAGTATTTAATGAATTCCTGGTCAACTGACCTTGAGGGTTCAGGGTGATTCTTTCAGTCCTTGGCTTTTCTGTTTGTTACTAAATCATTTAGGCTTGTTTTTTATTTTGATTACGATGAGCTGGATGTAGATGATTTGACCCGTAAATCATATTCATTTTAGGTTGAAACTTCCTGACCGGATTCTTTAAACCAATGTCAGAAATGTGCTAGTAAATTTTCCCCAAGCCAATATAATCATCTGAAAATTACCAAGAAACTTGAATGATGCTTTAATGAATCTGAATGTATCCGAAAACAATTGTTTTCTTTGTTCCCGGTAAATATAATTAAAGTTGGTATGTCAGATAGCTGCAGTAATTATCTGTGTCAAAGTAATCCTTAATATTCTCCGAAAGTTTAGTGAGTGATTGAGTACTGTTTCATGTTTGTTTGTTTGTTTGTTTGTTTGTTTAACGACGCACTCAGAAATATACCAGCTGTATGACGACGATCTGTAAATAATCGAGTCTGGACCAGACAATCCAGTGATTGACATCATGACCATCGATCCACGCAATTGGGATACGATGACATGCATCAACCAAGTCAGCGAGCCTGACCGCCCGATCTCGTTAGTCGCTTCTTACGACAAGTATAGTCTTTTACGACAAGCATGGTTTGCTGAATATCTGTTCTATCCCGGATCTTCACGGGCCTGTTTCAGGTAGCACATGGCACCGTACCTACCTGGTAAGCAAACGCTATAACCACGAGACTTTCCCACCATGCCTCAGGAAGATTAAGCTCCATGGTTCATGAGAAGACTCAAAAATACTTATGATGCCAAACATACATGTTGGAAATGAGATTCTGCCCAAGATCATCAGTGTCCACGCAGCCATGTATTGCCTCACTATATACCAAATGCATGAATTGTTTGCTTGTTTGTTGTTCAACGTCACACACAGCGAGAATCTAGTGATTGACATCATGAGCATAGACCTACAAAGCATAGCATGCATATTTTATTATATTTGCGTTTGTTTAATTGGTGTCAAATCTGGTTTCCAACATGCCATAGCCCGTTGACGATCTGGCAATTGCAGACGCTAGGTCATAAACAATCAATGAAATCAAGTTCAGACTGATTATGTAAACTAGATTCAATAAGACTGACAGAAATAATGGTGTAGAGAGAAGAATCGAGCTTCACTGAAAATGTCAAAATCAGGAATGGCGCTGCTGTGTGTGGCATGTTTAAGCTAACGGATGCAATTTGATTTTTAGTTTTATGGACATAAATGTTCTTGCCTAGGATGTTTGTCTAATGTTTGTCTTTGTCCTAATACTTAGTATTCCATGATCCTCATCCTTTTTTGAGAGTATGTGCTGATTTATCACAAAGATAGATGACTATTAATCTTTCTTTCATTTGTAAATGCCCCTCTGCACATAAGTGTCATCAATGTTTGGCATCATTCTATCCCGCCTGAAACTCCATCTACATCCATCGTGCTGTTTTACTAAATAATGTTTGGTTTGTTTTCAGATACAGTATGACATTCCTGACGATTTTGTGCACTGCCGCTATGGTAATGTCTTTTAAAGGTAAACACTTTTATTCACTGAAGTTCGATTGTATTGTACTTAAAAATAATTATTCACTAATTGCAGTACAGTATAAAACCAAGCGACAAAACCTTAACCTTAAACATCAATACCAGTTGGTCTCGAAATGTGTTCACCCAATAGAAATCCATTGGAAAAAGACAAAATAAGGCATTGGTCATCATTTGGTAATTTGTTTGACAGTTATTCAGAAACCTTTTCTGAGACATTTGATAACAAGTTCAGTTTTGTTCTCAACTTGTTATAACTTCATGGAGTGTTGTCATAAGCATCAAGGTTTTATTAGAACCGACTCTATTTCCAGCTGCCCCATGCAGTAATAACCAGCACTGTTCAGACTGTGACGATACAACGGATCACTGCCTCACAGACTGCGACATTGGGTATTATGACCTGAAATGTAGTACTCGTTGCAGCAGAAAATGTAAAAAAAAAAGATGCAAACTTTCAGTCAATGGGATTGGGGTTTGTACTGAGGGTTGTGCCATGGGATATTACGGCAAGACCTGCGACATACCATGTGACAGTCCAGGAGGTAACTGTACAGCATGTCCAGATGGGTGTGATGGAGGATATTGTCAGCTGGGCTCCTCCTGTGTGTCTGGGTGTGTAGACTCCTACTATGGGACTGACTGTAAGACGTGTTCAAGTAGATGTAAATCCTGCAACAGGATCACCGGAACGTGTGACGAATGCCAACTACAATATTTCGGAAAGGATTGTGAATATTCATGTAGGAACTGTATAAAACAATGTAGATATGGGTGCCGAGATGGCTGTTTACAAGGATATTATGGTATTGTCTGTACGGAGACTTGCAATGAAAACTGTCGAGGGGCAAACCCTAAGGTCAATCAGGCTATGGGAATACAGGCTTTAACAAGCGTCCGAAATGAATGTCATCAGCAGAACGGTGATTGTACTCATGGATGTAAAGACGGCTGGCATGGTCGGCAGTGCTCCTTTCCATGCAGTTCGAAATGTCAGAATAGGAGATGCAATGTTTCTGGAGACTGTGAAGATGGCTGTGCACCTGGATATTTCAGTACACATTGCGAACCATGTCCAGTCAACTGTGCAAACAATTCTTGTAACTCATACCAAGGACATTGTCAAAGTGGATGTATGGACGGATTTTATGGGGAAATGTGTGACAGAACTTGCGACGTATGTCTTGATGGTGCTTGTGATCAGATGACTGGAACATGCATTAGAGGCTGCAACGTCACGAAGAGAAGATGTACTACGCCAGTCAGCTGTACAAATAATTGTTCAATAAACTGGTGTATGGTGGACTCATGTGCAGGTAAAGTGACGCGCATTAAATACCCATAAAATAGCCAATTCCATTCCATTGATTTACCCACCTGAGCTAGAGATAAAGGAGACTGGTGAGACTGCCTCATCTGTTTTATATTAAGATCTATGCATAAAGATTCAGAGTGGCAAAACACTCTCCATTAGGATGTATGACAAGAGGGATGACTTCAACTTTCCTATAGTCAACATTCCCTTTATGTTGAGCTGCTCAAGCCTTTGGTGTTTGCATATCACATCTTTGAGGTACAATCGAGCCTGCTCTTTCCACCAAAGTTTTAAAGAGCGCCATAACACTCATGCTCAAAAGTTGTTTGATCAATATTTTAACATCTAAGGCCTCAGTAAAGCTTTCAAAAAGTGTTATGGTTGGCATGTGAAACCTTTCAAATTTGACGCATCTGTAGTTCTCTAGCTTTACTTGTGCGATTTGTTCCCGTGCTTTTTCAGGTCCTAATTGACTTGCCTCTGCATGTGTTTATGATGGGAGCCACATTTTTGCGAACATGGTATCATTACTAGTTGATTCATAAACACATGCTCATGATATTGACGGAATCATACAATCGTACTACTCTCTACTAATTCTCATGAATATAAAGAGGGTTCGGTCGCTTTTATTTATGAATGGAGGAAATTTCCAAATTTGATATAACAGCCACACAAATTATGTCTAATGCAGTTCCTTTCTTTCACTTGTACCTCACGTCATTTGACACGTAATTGTTTACCACTGGCCTTACATTTACATATTTGTTTATTCTTCAGATACATTGGAGATCAGAGATATGAAAATAGGACTGTCTGTAGCATTAACGACATTGCTCATTGGAATATTGTTGGCAGTGTTCCTGTTCCTGTTTTGCCGTAAACGCTTGAGCCCTAACAGGTAAGTAGATATGGTTTAAAATAGCTATTTTGTACATACAATAGTACATAAATTGATACAGATGTCATTTAAGGGATGCACTTATGGTGTATCCATCAGATTGGAACAAACACAAGAGTTTTGTTTTGTCATGAACCTAACTAAGATCGAAATCTTCAATGGTGGAGGAACGAGTATATTAATCTTGATTCCTGTCTTTATTTGTCTGCATTAGTGGACAATCAGTGGCACCGGTTATTATATTCCATACCAAAGCCTAAGATCTCACTCTCTCTCTCTATCTCTCTCTCTCTCTCTCTTGACTTGTCACTTAAATATCCAGGTCTATCCGTACACAGTCCTTTTCCAGGAAATTTCAGGTCTCCGAATATTCGCTGAATATAACTGGAACCTAAGCATATGGTCATCATTCTTTGTACAATATATATATTTCACCATTGCAGAGAGCCCCAAGGACATGCTACAGGACAGGTTGTTGCATACAGTACGGGGTACAGTACGTTACACAGGTACTGGGAGATAAGGGATGAAGACGTGAACATGCATTGTGAGCCCCCAGTCTTGAACGAAGAGGAACCAGAACAAGACGCGGATATGGACATGCCAGTCCAGGTAGAAGTACTTCACAATGACTTGGCACTCAGCACTCCATCTCGTTCTCCAACTCCGTCTCTTAGTTCTCATGAGGATCCCGAGTCATACTCTCATCTCGAAAGGGACGACAATGACCCAGTTGCCGCCGAGAGCTACATTACACCAGTCGAGGACATACCAGAAACTCGATTTAAGGATCTTGCCTGAATATGGACTGTGCAATTACCTTAGTCTGCCAAATGCTGCTTCTAATCAGTTATTATTTTAATTACTGGCTTAGAGTCTTTAGAAAAATTGCTTTTATATATGTATATATCAAGGGATTTACCATTTGTTATAGAAAATATCTGATCCGTGAAATACGAAGAAAACACTGTTCACATTTTGGATAACATATACTCTTCAAAAAAAAGAAACTTGACACTGACTTTCAAAATGTAACATAATGCGATTGTTTCAAAATAGGACACAGAAACCATAATTGAAACACTGTTTGAAGATCAATGTACACAATGTTCAAAACAATCGTGTCACCTAGACAGACAGACGTACACGATACAGTTAATGTCACATGGGTACAGAAAATGGCAATATCGGTTGTGCTCACCACGTGCATCAATCACCGCTTGACACCGACGGCCCATAGATGCAATCAAGTTGTCAATAACACGCTGTTGGATGTGCTGCCATTCATGCTGAAGTGCATCAAGAAGCGCCAGAAGTGCTTTGGGCGGTGGATTCCTTCTGCGAACGCGTCGATCCAACTCGTCCCACACATGCTCAATCGGGGACAAATCTGGTGACTGGGCTGGCCAAGGTAATGTCTGGATGTTGTTGTGCTGTAAGAAGTCCTGACAAACACGTGCAATATGCGGTCGTGCGTTGTCCTGCTGGAACTGTCCGTCATGAACGTTGACGTGAGGAAGAACGTAAGGCTGTAGGATCAAGTTTTTGTAACGCACACCTGTCAATGCACCTGCCACATGCACGAGAGGCGTCCTACCACCGTGATGAATTCCGGCCCATACCATGACACTCCAGCCGCCAAAAGGGACAACCTGCTGCACACAGTTGGGGGCGTAACGTTCACCCTGACGTCTGTAGACACATGCGCGCCCATCAGCACGTGTGAGTAGGAAACGGGACTCGTCAGTAAACAGTACATTTCTCCACCTTGCACGAGCCCATCTAACCCTTTGCTGGCACCAAAGCAGACAGTCCACCAGATGACGTGGGGTCAATACATGACGTCGAACAGGTCTTCGTGCAAAAAGTCCAGGCTCCCTCAATCTCTTGCGTACCGTTTGATCTGACATTCTGCGTACCCCAGGGATCTGTGGGGTTGTAGACGTGGCTGTGGTAGTGCGGTCTCGGAGGTGTCGCAGCCGGATGTAACGATCTTGTGCTTGGGTTGTCACCCTTGGTCTTCCTGACCTTGGTCTGTCGTCATTTCTGTTGGCGATGTTGTATCGGGTCCACAGTACGGAGATTGTCTGTCTGGATGCGCCAAAGTGCCTGGCTACTTCTTGCTGAGTTGCTCCAACTTGTAATCGCCCAAAGGCGTTGTTCCGTTGAGCTGCATTCAGTCTTGGAATTCTGTCGACGCCTCTACTGCCGTTATAAGGACTGTATGAACAGCCGTTGATGTGGATTTTTATACCCATTCAACAGGGGGGTGGGTGGGAGGGGGGGCCTGCATGCCTAAATGCAGAATCCTGTGCTGCACGTTTTTTACAGGCGGTTGCGTTTGGATGAAGCTGTAAAATTGATCCCTAAACGCTACGTTTATGTGCTTTGCATGTTTTCACGAATTATAGACACATCATCTTTCTGTTTGACTTATTTGGTTCTCATTAATGTAATTATATTAGATATTTGGCGAAAAGTGGTATTACATCTATGTCAAGTTTATTTCTTTTTTAAGAGTATATATAACTTTCAGGATACATTATTGCATTATTTTGCGTGCTAGTCACTGTGAGTGCTTCAAATGTATGGATCATTATCTTTTTCAAAACCATGTATAAACTTGTATCATTATTGTGGCTGTAATTGATGCTTTTTAATCTTTGTCAGTACATTTTTGCGAACTTTTTGTAATAAAGTATGTTGTATAGTTCATTGAACTTTCAAATGGTCTTTGTAAAGCATTTCAATCTAACCTTGTCTTTAATGTGAGATGCAGCTACATCATGCTCTGTTCTTCCATCGTAGTCTACATGTGTAATTGCTCACCTGCTCCATTACTGCACAATTTGTTATATGACATGCACATGGGTGGGTGTGAGAGGTCGCTCTTTTCATCGGCCCTTCAACCAAGACATCGTCATGCAGTCAGAAATGTCGGAATAGGAGATGTAATGTCTCTGGTGATCGTGTAGATGGCATCTGGATATTTTGGTCGAGATTGCAAAACATGTCATGTAAACTCCGCAAACAACTTGTGTAACTAAAAAAAAGGATATTGTTCCAGGGACGGATTTTATGGGGAATTGTGTGACAAAACGTGTGACGTATGTCTTGATGGTGTTTGTGATCAGATGACTGGAACATGCATTAGAGGCTGCAACGTCACGAAGACAACATGTACTACACCAGTTAGCTGTACAAAGAATTGTTCAATAAACTGGTGTGTGATGGACTCGTGTAAAGGTAAAGTGAACTTCATTAAACACGTTTATTATTCAGATACAGTGGAGATCAGATACTTGAAAATATGGCTGTCCACCATGGTTGGTTTGCCTACAGTCAAATTTCATGTCAGGTGCTTTCCAAGATGCCAGTTAGGCATCACTCAGATTAAGTCCAGTGCATATCATCCTGAATCTCAAGGACTTTTCGAGAGACTTCATCAGAATCTTGAGCATAAGGACTTACTGTTTTGAGGTTGCTAAGGATTTGGGGTGAAGGCATTCCTTCGTCATTGTTGTTGTTGCTGTTTTTAGCTTGTTTGTTTGTTGTTTAACGCCGCACTAAGCAATATTCAAGCTATATGACGGCGGTCTGTAAATAATCAAGTCTGGACCAGACAATCCACGCAATTGAGATACGATGACATGCATCAACAGAGCCAGCGAGCCTGACCACCCGATCCCGTCAGTTGCCTCTTACGGCAAGCACAGTCGCCTTTTATGACAAACATGGATTGCTGAAGACCTCTTCTACCCCGGATCGTCACTGGTCCGTTGCTACTGTGAGGGAGTCAGTTCAGGAGTCCCTAGATTTTAGTCTTTTGGGCCTCGTCTTTGGCTATACTGTTCATGGACCGTTAAGGCCCTAAAAGGAGCACTAGCTCAATGATAGGTCTGAAATGAGTTTGTTGGAGTAGGTCTCATCATTCTGTGAAGTTGATGGGGATAAACTGTAGGAAGATTTGTTTTTGCCACGGTCCAATGTTATTGACACAAAATTCAGGGTACAAACACCAGACACATGCATTGTATACCACGAGCCTCCTCACGAGCCTCCTCACCGCAACCCCAAGTTAATACTGGACCCCAACCCACCCTCAACCCACTCAAGCAATCATCTCACTCACTCAACCTCGCAACCCCTCCCCCTTACATCTACACGGGTACCCCAGTCTTTCCATCCAAGTGTATTCCTTTTGAATACAGCATGTGCGTAGAATACTTACTCTTAGGGCCACGGCAAGGTTTAGGCAGGAAACAATACCCGTTACTGTCAGACATACTTGTACCAATATTGCAAGCAATTGATAGAAATAAAATATATCGATGAATATATTTGTTTGGTTTAGAGCTGTTGTTGTTTCTTATTTCATTGATCAGTTGCTCACTACCTCAGTCTGCCCTGGACGATTGTACTCATTCCTGAGGAATGTGGTTACACTACGACCTCGACGATGCAAGTATTTAACGTGTCTTAAAGGCTACATGACAGGCAAAATCAAGTGACATAACTTGACGCCCGTGACAGACTGTGCTCTTGAATATTACTTCCCCCTTATAACGAACACTGTAATCAGAGTATGCGTTATACGCAAGCGCGGTGCACAATGCAGTGTGCTGACTGTATTTATAGAGGAGGAAATAGAGCAGACAGTCCTCGTTTTATCTCGGCTTTATTTTGACGGTGTTAGAGTACACGACACGGCGCATTATTTACAGCTTAGTTGTGTGCTGTTTGTTATCTTTACTGTGTAAGTGCTTCTTCCCCATGGTTGTTAAAACCTCTGTTGCTTGGCATCTTTCCAAATGTAAAAAGGTTAACTGTAAACATTTAGCTGTTGCTGTTATCAATGTCCGTTATCTTGTAATCCAATCGGCGAAGTGAATGTTGATTTACACCGCAGTCATTTGCTCCAGACAAAGTAGTGGTTGATAGCATGAACAACTTTAAACACTGTCGGGGTGCAATGACGTGCAGCCCTACAGGTAACCCATTGTTAATTCACCAACCGCAGTGTAGTCGGCTCTTATACAACAGGGGCCACCTGTAAAACTTAAGTAATGTTGTTCAGTTACTTTATGTAGCGGTCATGTAAAAGCTGTGTTTGAATTGACTCGATCCCACGTGAAATGTAAATGCGTGACGAATTTCTCACTCGTTGAAATGTATGCATGCATGATTCTGACAATCCAAAATTGTAGTTAAACGTAATTTTTCATGGAGCATAAGATGTGTTCCCGTACACGAATATGTATAACTATATGTCAATATTGTTCAGCTATATAATGCAAATGCACCGCCCGAATGCGTCACTCCGAATGCACCATTCACTCTCAAGGTGGACTTGAAAGGAAAAACACAAACATATTTCAGTACACGGATCGATAACGTTCCCTAACGTGCAGTATGATATGTGCTCTATAGTTAGGCTGAGCGTCGTGTTTCTGTCTGTACTTCATATCATAGGTTCTGGACTATGTCAGCGGGAAAAGTACGGGGACGTGCTTGTTGTCCCTGTTTATTATGTTCATGACAGTCTGTCTTTGGTCTTTATTATTAATCAGTTAAAAAAATAAAAAAATAAATAAACATCCACTTTATTCCGGTTTAAGCACCTGTCCCAAACTCTGTATTAGAAACTGATTTATGTTGAATGAACGTTTGACTGGTAAATTTGTTTCTTTGTTTGTTATTTCATCACATCAGATGTCTTTAATACACCTCGTCATAACGATTTGGTTAGTTTGAAGTTTTAGCAATATTCAGCAATATTCCACACTCAGCAATATTCCAGCTATATGACGGCGGTTCTCGTCATAAATAGTAACATGAGGTGAAATGGAATTTAACGTCGCGTCCAAGATATAGCGACGTGCATGAACGTGCGTCTGTGTGTTTTGTACCAATACCGAATAATGTTGATTTTATAGTGCTAGTCAACTGGGATCCCATATCACAGTTTAACATGAATACTCCACTCAGACACAGTACACTGGCTCTGAGCAAACGAATCCTTGTTTTAGCCCCTTTCCCCAAGCGCCAGGCAAGATAACAACAATATTATAATATTTTAACTTCGTTTGGAATGTCGCGGCCGGGAATCGAGCCAACGCCCACAGGCTTTCAAAGCGGACGCTCCTCCACAAGACCACAGGCGGTCCGTCATTCGTTGTATATATTAACACAATAGAAGGTTAAAACATCATTTCATTACTAAACAGTTAATGTATACAAATCGAGAAAATACAGAAGATACACATACATACTCGTACAACACTGCCACATATATACCTATATATAATTGTATATAATATATAATGTTGATGTGCAGCAAGTATATGGTATGCAGAATAATCGTATAACGTGTTGTCAGACTTAGGACTTTTGATTAAGCTACTACCTTGGATCTTCACAAACCTTTTTATGTAGCGTTAACAACTCTTCTGAAACGCTATGAAGTTGAAACTTTGCATGGATTATCACATGACTGAAAAGAATGCTAACATGATTCTGATTCAATTTTAAATATTGCCACAGACAGGCAGATACTCGCCTCAGTGACCCCTGAGCGAAATACTAGTCACGAATGACAGTATCTGAATAGAATCTTACGCATACCAGGGAACATAACATGTGGGTCGTCCTGTAGCCGAACAACGCGTATCCCGTGTGCCGATAAACTGCCAGGGCCTCACGGCGGGTTACTGCAGGTGTGACCTGACTGTCGTTTCATCGTGCCCTGATTGTGCCCCAACGACACAACAGGTAAAGTTGCCAGATACAGGTGTGGTAATTTACAGAATTTACAGAATGTACAAATATGGATAACATTTACACAACATGCGCTGACATACGTATAAATATAAAACATAGCAAGCAGAGGCTAAAGTGATAATCATGTCTATGCCTTTGCACGTGTTTGTGAAGGGTGCATCCGATCGGGCAGGATACATCGATGTCGCCTGACATTTTATGGTGCTCCTGATATAGTCGGAATCGTGAATTGGACTGCGGTTGTAGGAACGATACACTTCTTTTATATATTGCAATACAGTTGAGATCTTTAACATGTGAACAATGTACATCACCAAAAACATCCTATTTTAATACACATGTTTTGGGCGCTATATACATTTCGTCCTACAATGTTAAATAGTTCCTTTTCTTTTCAAACAGGCCAAGTTCACCTGCACAATACACATCACTGTGACATCCTCTATATTTTTTCACATTATTCGTTATTCATTACTGAATTGAATGAGCGTATTGACTTTCCACCCCATACCCAATGACAGAAACACAACCCGCCAAGCCACGTGACAAGACATTAGTCGGCAGTCACGTGATATCACCACCTCAAGAGTCAAGCTGCTTGCCTAGTCTACCCTAGTCTACCGTTACAGGTTTTCTGAGGAGCCTTCGGGAAAGGATTACAGGATATCTTCACCCTAAGCTGTCAATTTTGATGATACTGTTGCTAATTTCAAGGTAAGCAAATAACAGTCAAACTCCGTTTTGCAACCATTTGCTGATGGTGGCTGTGGATTCTCTGTATGTCTGTCTGTTTGTTGCCTAACACCGCACTTAGCAATTTTCCAGCTGTGCGACGGCGGTTTGTAAATAATCAAATCCGATTAGATACAGCGTTATAACCTAGGTGATATTTAAATCTCTTGCTATTTATACCACAAAATGAAGTCAGAACATCTTTTTTTTGAAAATCTTAATTATGGCACAAAAAACGAGAAATACCCTGATAAGGAAGGCATGTATCTTATCTGCAGGGGTGTGCATTGTACACACTAGAGTGAGACAGTGTGTATTAAAGGGGCACTGATCTAAAGCAATTCCCCGGGACTAGTTGTTGTCATTGTTATTGCTTTTCCCCGTGAGTACCCGAATGATATAGCCGAAATCTGGACTCGTTTGCGAACTGTGCTTTTGTCACTTTTACTGATAGTATAAGGGCGTATGGTCACATTGATCAACAAAATGAAATACAGTTTTAGAAATAATAAGGAAATGTAGGTATCTTTGTGGAATGTATCCGTGAATATCCCACACGTCTGTAGCTGTACAAAAAAACCGTATTCGATGTCACGTGTCTCTGTAACAATAAAATATTTTAAAATATCGTTTCACCATATCATAACCCGAGTTCGTTTCTCAACTGGTCACTATGTTTGTTTCAGTTGTTTCACACAGGTGTCAAGTCTTAAGGGTCAGCTGCGAAAGCCCACGTGACAACTATTTTCATAATATCCACGGTTCTTAAAACAAATCCATTGAGTTAGATAACATTAAGCAATCTATCAGCGTATTATCGGTAACCCCTTTGAACAAAGTATGTTGTTTTTACATGGGCAATTCATGCCATGATATTCCTTTTGTTTTAGTAAACCTAGACATGTAAACACTCACTTTTGACATATCCACTGTAAAGGATAACAGTGATTAATCAATCAACGTATGTTCTGTTGATCATTCAATGGCTAGGAATGATCCATCGATGTACAAAAAAGTAAATCAACTGATCATTCATCTCTTGCTGGGCTACCACGTGCATATTACATGACACACATTTCACCTTACTTCAAACCTGAATTTAGATTTTTTTAAATAAATTAATTAACATGAGCCCTTTGTCGAAATGTTCATAGATCACGGGTAACCAATCAGTGTTCAAGAATGCCTCAAAGTTTATTTAGCTTTATTTGTAGCCCAGTCTCTTGTCACGCTCAGTTGCCTTAGCTAGCGGCCAGTGTCGAAGCCAGAGCTTAGTGCCCCTTTAAACGTTAAACTCAAGCAGCCCTGTCGAACTTGTCATCGTTTAACAGAAAAAAACTGTTTTATTTGTGTCTGCACTTGATTCGAAATTATTCTTCTGTTACTGTCACCGTAGTTGTATCTCGAGTATTTGCGTCCCCTTGTTCATTCAACACTACATGTTATGTAGTCCTGCACCATGACTGGAATATATTTATTTTATGAAAGAAAATAATCTAGAAACGCATACAAAAGCAAGTCTAGCCAGCTCAAGCTAGCTCTCATCAGCATAGGGAAATTGTTTTTAATTATTTTTAGTTTCAAGAAGGATATTGTGTAATATGAGATTTCAGAGACTAAATGTTAGTCTACAGGTTATGACGTGGAGGTATTCAGGGTCAGCTTTCTCAGACAACAAGTGATATGTACATCATCCAAATAACAATTATTAGTAAAGTCTGTGTGAGGATGCATTGGGGTATGTATGTAATTATGTTTTTTTTTCTGGTACTACTCTAAATTTCCCGTTTACAATTGCCGGTATGAAACCGCGGTCTAGAGGGCGCTGCAAATTTCCGTCCTTGTAGAGAGTTTCGTATGCTACTCAATATATAGCAACAAAATGCCTTCGGGCTGTGTGTTTTTTAATATGTGGAAAAGACTATGAAAGTGTGATGCAGTAAATCAATGTATCCTTCTTTATGAAAGTGGGTGAACCTGGAAACCATGTAGATGTAGAGGATGTTGCAGATCTGGGAAGTGACATATAAATTTGGTTATTATGACTGAGATGAGATTTTGTGTCTATGCAGTTGTTTATGCATGTTTTACTTAGAGGGAGTTACTTTACACACTGACACTGGTAAAACGCAAACAGTTACTCAGTTTGTAAAAGAACAGATCTGATTACGTGAAAACGGAAACAGAGACAACAACTTATGAAACAATGTGTTCTTAACTCTGCATATTACACAAAACGACGTTTGCAACGGTAGATTATTATCTATTTAAGACTGGTGCTTTGGTCAAAAGTGTGTTCCCCCTCTAATGAGTGTGACAAATGCGGCCTGACACAATGTATAAATGATAAGACGTACTGAACAAAAGACATAGAACATTGACATTGTTATATTATACATACTGGCCTAAATCTAATTGACATTCAATTATTAGCTCACCGGGTCCGAAGGACCAAGGTGAGCTTATGCCATACCATGGCGTCCGTCGTCTGTCAGTCCGTCGTCCGTACGTCAACAATTTATTCAAACTACTTCTTCTTCTGAACCACAACTAGACAAGTAACAACATTTGACTTGAACAATCCCAAAGGGCTGAGGAGCGGGGCCAAATAGGGGTACACTACTGCCTAGAACTTCATTCCCCTTACACGTATTGGCAACGCGTTACGCCACCCGTGTGCACCCCGTTGGTCACTCGTGTGAAACCCGTCCGCCACGCGTGTGATACCCGTGTGCAACGCGTGACACACTCATTCGAGGGGGAACAAACTTTTGACCAAAGTGAGTGAGCTTTTAACAGTATTCCAGTTATATCGCGGCGTGTCATCTTAATGTGAGAGGAAAGTGATGCAGGTCTCGGACGTTTACCACTTCAGTGAAACCCACGAGCACGGGTATGGTGCTGACAAACCTAGAAACATAATCGGGGTGAACCGGGATTCGAACCCATAATCATAGGTTTCTGGCGTGCCGAAGGGATGCAACTCTGCACAGCGAATCGCGGCGCCTCAGACGACTGGGCCACCCGTGCCCCCAGAGACATTTTTGATATCCTGACGAAAAATGCTCATACACTTGCTATTTTTTGTACTTGCTGATGTCTCCTTTTGAGATGTGTGATTTTGTAGGAAAATATGAGTACTGGTGTGGCGTCTACATGATGTTTTGCGATGGTATCAAGAGAATACACGATCCTAGTAAATGTGATTGCCATTCAAATGGGTTTTTTTCTGATTTGACATTAAATGTCTGTGGTACGACTTCATCAGGATTGGCGGGCATTGTTTTTATTGGACCCTAATTACTTTATGATGGCTGGGTCTCTTTGTCTCAGCTCCACAGCCGTGACGCTAGAAAAGAGCAGCAATTAATGAGAGATTATTATATAATTCGGAGGATACACTGTCTTGAGGGAGAGGGTTCTACTAATTACCGTTCCACAGGAAAAGACCTGTAGACGTGAGCGCGGGGTTGTGTATAAGATGGACGTTGCATAATGGCCGGCAGGAGAGGTAAACATTGAGCTAAAGCACTGTTGTTTTCACGGGCTTGATGAAAAGTTTCCCAGCACTGCTGTCCATATATATTTTACTTGATCCTTGATACATCATTTTGGCATTAACTATATTATTTTCAACGTACATTATTAGTTTACTAGTTATTTGTTTCTGAGTATTTGTCAATTGTGTTTAGCTAACGAGCAATAATGGTAATATAATTGTATGGTGACATGTAAATATGAAAACGTAGTAAGTACAATAGTTAAAAATAAATATTCAAATCGCATAAAAATACAATTATAACAAGATACATATGTAATTCTAAAATCTGTGTTCCACATTCAGAGCCAGGCGGAAAACTGATTAAATAAAGGAAAGAAGCTTGCCCTTACACATATGTAGATACATCATCTGAATATGACTATATGTAAACGTTAACATACTGTACATATCTACACGAACTGTTAAAAAATGGGCATAAGGTCACGGAGACGAAGGCTTTAGATATCATACCTTATTCGATTTTTAAGAGCATAAAGTACATTATTTGATAAATTATGTTATTGATATCAAAAAATCGATTTGCGGTATCAATAATCATTTCATGGTATAATAAAATCATTTTTGTGATTTAAATTCATTCTTTGGTACCCACAAATATAGTATTGATATAAAATAGGGAATAAATAGTAAAACGGCGCCCTATATATTGTTCTTTGTGGATTGTATTGAGTAACGCGAATGCATCACGGTTATAGTGTTAAGTGCTAGTCTTTTTTCTGCACCATAATTTATTTTATCTTCTCATTAACTGTTTACAAAATGGCATACTGACTTCCTACCTATTCAGCAGGATTACATGGCTCTGTTTTTTGGGTTTTTTTTTTTTTGTGTGTGTGTGTGTGTGTGTGTGTGTGTGTGTGTGTGTGTGTGTGTGTGTGTGTGTGTGTGTGTGGACGAAATACAAAACTGTTGAGGCGACGTAAAAGCTATAATTGATGATGATAATATATTAATGTTATTGTAACAAGCGCAGCGTGTGGAGACAGACGTGCCATTCAGACAAATAAGTCAGGTGTGACAGTTATCACAATCTCACAGGTTATAAAGACTTGATACATGCCGACTGACACTCTTGATGGGTCACTGATTAAGACAGCAGATCAATACACACGCTTCCTATTCAGCATGTACGTATGATCACATGGCTGTGTGTATGCATGGTATGTATGATAACCTGTATGTATGTAACTTGTGTGTGCGTGCGTGTGCGTAAATGTATGTGTAAATGTTTGTGAGCCTAGATTAGAAAATAAATGCTTCGGTCGTTTGAAGCCAGAAGGCAGAGGTATTCCCGGGAAAGAAGCCTATTCTTGCAGTTGGTCACTGGAGCTGAAACTTCTCTCTCGGAATTATTTTTAAATAAGGCGAGTTGAGCCGAGTAAGTTTAGGGATTATCGGCTGTTGTGTGAAAACAATGCTTCAGAAAGATCGAAGTCCTGTCCCTGTGAACAAACCTACAGATTACGGATTGAACGCCAAAAGTGTCTGTCCATTTTCTTAATGCTTAATTACTTTTGCTGGAGAATGTGTTTCTTGTGCAAGCGTTATGAAACATGTTAACATCAAAATGTATGAATGTTGAAGCTAGGTTTCACCTTAGTTTTCCTTGATTTAGCAGGCCCCTCATACCGAAAAACAGCCTAACTGTTTATATTACTATATCCTATATCCTATGCTTTACATCTAACCAAGCTATACATCACTATTATATTTGGCCTTAATCTTATCTTTATTTAAAACTTTCTCCCTCTGTAACAAAATCCATATGTTCTCATATTATATTTAATATATCCGTATTTACATTTATAGTCAACATACATAGCTCTACTATACTATACGGGGGAACGGGTGGCCTAGTCGTCTAAGGCGCCGCGATTCGCTGTGCAGAGGCGCGCTAGAAACCTATGATTGTGGGTTCGAATCCCGGTTCGCCCCGATTTTGTTTCTAGGTTTGTCAGCACCATACCCGTGCTCGTGGGTTTCACCGAAGTGGTAAACGTCTGAGACCTGCATCACGCCGCGATCAATACTGGACATTTCCCCACACCCCACTTTTTGTCTGTTTTTGGTAAACGTTAATAAGAGGAGGTTTAGTGGGGGATTAGAGGTATCTTTTCAGAGGGTGTTCTTCTGACATTACAAACTATTTATTGGAGGATACTGGAAATGAATATAGACTGTCATGTTGTCTGACTAGCTAGGAGTTTCACATTAGGGGTTGTGATTTGTACGATTGCCCAAATGATCCTGCTGAGTATTGGAGTTTGATAGTAAATACTTAATACCATGTGTTCAGGATATATTCATGATTTTTAGCCCTTTTCTCCCTCTGCGTGTAAATCTGATGGAAAGAAGTCACTCACGCATACTATGTTAAAGAAGATCAGACTTGGTTAGAATCCATGTTTATCTGTAACAACTTCCAACTGGTGACATTTCAGTGAACTTGGCAAATGATGGTGAATTTTGATATTCATATCATTATAACCTGTCAAATTGTTATAAATATGTGTTTAAATCATAAATATTCAAAAGGACTGTTCCATACATACGTCCATATCTTAATTAATAAACATTTTTTTATTGTAAGGATTATATTAAGATTTTATCTAAGTATATGTTTTACATTTTGCGTGCATGAAAGATGGGATTAAGGGAGAAAGGACATATTTTCCTAAAAGTTTCCAATAACTAATGGAAGAAATTGGAAATGGCTGAACCTGTAGAAAGCATCAAATCTGTGACAGATGTGACAGATCTCCCAGGGTGACATTCAACAGGCCTATTACCTTGTGATCTCGTTAGCGTTTTTCTGAACAGTTTAGAAACAGATAAAACATTCGAGATGGACTACATTGGGAAATGAGAGCAGACATTGATAGTCAATGTTTTTTTATCATAAAACACTATCTGTTCAGTAAACAACAGTTGTTATTTTAGTACTTTCAAGAGGAATACCAAACCTTCTGTTACTCTGTTATGATATATTATGTGCGCACCGATTATATAATCCCTACCGACAGGGTGGGTTGGTGGTTCGGTCAGATGTCTAATAAATGCTGGGCGCCGCCTTTGATCTCGCCTCAAACCATGCATGTAGCAGAAGTAAAAGATGATCAGGATGGCCTGGAAATAAACAAGATTATTTCTTGTTGCATATCAAGGCACCAATTCATCTGTCATTGGGGTTTTGTTAAGTAGCCCAGTGTATCCACAATTAACTAGAATGTTTCTTATCTACAGGCAAGGAATTTGCCCACACCAAATATATTTTTGCATAATTGCCTCAGTGTGGTTTATCAACACTTGTATAACGCTTATTCACGCTTGGTGTGGCAGACTGAAATTGAACATTACAAAAGCGTCAGCAGGGATAATAGAGGTCATAAGACACAACTGTTTTTGCTTATCAGGCCACAGACAGTGGCATATGAAGATCATACATATATACATGTATGTTTAAGTTACTTCTTTGATAGGCATTTAGAAGTTGCAGTACTAAGTAAGGATAAGATTTATGAATGAACAACTTCTTTAAAACAATTAAGAGCGACGTTTCGGTGTAGGTAAACCTGTTAGAACCTACACCGAAACGTCGCTCTTCATTGAAACAAAAAAGTCGTTCATCCATAAATCTTATCCTTACTTATGTTTAAGTTACATGGGCAGCAGGCTAGATTATTTACATCAAGACAGTGCAAATATTGTGTTCAATAAAAGAAAACGTTGATACCTATTTAACACTCCTTTTTGTACTATTAAACAAACTATGGACATTTTATTGCTTATTGTAATAACATCTAGGTAACAAATAATATCTATTTCTGAAATCCACGAGCATAATTGTTGTCAAACCTAAACACATAATCAGGGCGGCCAGTTTTGACTTGACAAGTGCCTTGAAGTGAGTTTATTCTTAAACATGTCCAAAGCGATTGACCCTACAATATATAGCTGGGAATTGTCTCTCGCACGGATATGGGAAATGACGTATTGTATAATATTACTGGGGAATATTCAAATTAGTTGCTGTCATTTACTCCAACGTCAAGCGTCTCAAAGGGATTGTTATATATCAACTGCCTGTCTCTATGTCTAATCAGTAAGTGCAGTCCAAATTTATCAACTTATTCATATATTGTTGCAAACGTGACTGATTTGTTTACACAATAAAAAATGTAATTGATCATGAACTACTGAGGCAGTCAAGAACCTGTATACGAAATGTAAAAGCAGCCATGTTACATGTAGTCCAAAAGTATTAAACTTCATCCATCACTAAAATGTCACTAGTTGGAAGGCCAGTCCACAGATAAACAAGGATTCTAACTATGGTTGAATCTATGAAAGCTAACACGTGAATAAACTCAGTTCACTATAATTTAAATAATTAAAGCACTTGCACTGAAAAGTTAACAAGTAATCAGTGAGATAATATAGAAATACTGGGAACACTAAACAACTTCATTGTAAAAAGACAAAGGCACCTGTGAATGGCGTGGCGGCCATAGACTTGTATATCAAACTTTCAAATACCGAGTGAAACAAAGACGAGGTGCCTGCATTCACTGGAAATGATGTATGCTGCATGTCCAGCCACCATCAATATCTCTAGTGATCTTTTCACGATTCCGAGCCTTGCGCATAACCATTGTCACCACCTGGTTGAGTGGCTTCCTTCCATCAACGTGAAAGGATTACCCACAACCAATTTGCTCTGATAATAAACTGTTACATTTGGTATCCCTTGCAATACTCATTATGATCATTGGGCAAATGTTAACATCACAAACCCTAAGGAGATTCTGTGTACATGGTCACACCGGGTGATTGTGAAGATCTCAAATTCTATCAAAAGTCAGACAACATTGCTGTTCATATTCATTACCAATATTCTCTTAGAATTAGTGATAAATGTTAGAGTCACACACCAAACTTTCTCTTAATAATTCTAACAAAATACCAAACAGAAAATGAGGAGTGGGGAAATGGGACATATCCCTACGTGAAAAAAATAAGACATTAGTAGTGGTGACATCTCTATCATAATTGTACTATCTAAAGCATAAATTTTGCGTACAAAAAGCGTAATATTTGCAATCATCTGGCATGACTCATGTTGGCAAAAGTTAAAACGAATATGTCCGCAATCCACAAACAATGACTTCATTAATGGCGAACCTTTACCAACCCGCGATAATCGTGTCAACTCGGTGGTTCCCCTAGCAATAAACTCGAATCTAAATACAAGAAGAAGAAGAAGAAGAAGAAGAAGAAGAAGAAGAAGAAAAATAGTTTATTTAAGTGTCCAGCAGGGTATACATAAAATTACATCAATTTATACAGGAGGTAAAATATATTAAAATATATACATCGCCCGGCCAGCGTGGGCCTGTTAGACACTAATGTTCTTAAAAGCACTGCAAGTGCTAAAATAGTTATAGTGGACAGTGATGAATTTATTTATTAATGGTGCAAAAAATACGTGATAACAGTATAATACTCGTAAATTTATAACAAGCATTGGCATGCAATGACATGTTTTATAAAATATACAGAGGCATACAATACTAGAATGGATTTATGACACGTTGTTATATAACCTACGTTTGTACATGGATTTAATTAGTACTGCTACAGAATAGGATAAATTATCGCACTTCATAAGGAATGTGGTTTGATCTAAAGGGGTCATGAGACAAAAAATTGGGCAAAGAGACAAGGCATATCCCCAAACATATTCTCGTTGATCTGCATAAAGATTACACGTTGTTAAGAACTGAACCTCGTCTTCGATACTGTTTGTATTACAGTGTTTACAAATACGATTATGTAAGGGAATTTTTGGTTTCAAGAAACGACCAAGTTCAATTTCCAGAGGGAGGGTACCACATCTAAATTTAGTAAATATATTACGATGTTCTGTTGGCTAAATTAATGACATATTTGGAGGTACTTAAAGACGTTTTAAACAGTCGATATGTTCTTAACTTAATACCATTTGTTAATCCTCTGTCATCCCAGAGCTGTTCCAACTATAATTCCTTATCCTATTGATGAGTATATTTCTAGCATAGTCGAAGTGACAAGATAATAGATTAGTTATAACAGAAGTAATTGATTTTACATCGAATAATTTCTTAACTGAATTATCCCATGACCTACGAAATTTAGATGACCATCTTTGCACTATATGCATTAGCCTGTTTTCATCTGCCAAACTCACCCTTTTCCAGAAACGTACTATCTCAATTGTTTGCTTTGTATAGTTAGATGACCAGCCCATTTCCCCCCGTACTGCCAAATTGGTTGTTTTGTTCCCTACTCCCAAGAAAAAGCGGCAAGCTCTATTTTGGATAGCGTTAATACAACTAAATTCTTTGGTGCCCCAACTAGCTGAACCATATGATAAAATTGGTTGAACTAAGTTATTGTATAAAGTAGTGAATACATCATAATCCATGCCGCCCACCGCTTTAAACTTACTGATAATTATAATTGATTTAGATATTTCTTTTGCTGTATAATTCACATCTAAGTTTCCATGAAACCAAACAATTTTTGTTTTTTGTTTTTTTTGCTATTTATTTGAAGGCGCCATTTCTTGCTACAATTGTCGACACAGGTTAACATTGATTGAAATGATTTTTCATCGGGTGCTTAAAGAGCGATATCGTCTGCATACAATAAAATACTGATTATAGAATTATCAACCTTTATTCCGCATTTAAGATCATTAATTTCTTTAACTAAATCATTGATAAAAACAGAAAAGAGCATAGGCGACAGAACACAACCTTGTTTTACACCGCTAAATACAGCGAAGCTGTCAGTCATTTTACCATTTATAAAAACCCGAGAGCTATTTTTTTCATATAGCGATTTAACTGATCCGAAGAACTTTCCGTTTACTCCCAATCTATGTAATTTATACCAAAGACAGTCGCAGTTCACACGATCAAAGGCTTTCATGGCGTCAATATAACAGACGTAATACACAACTGTTCTACTGTCGGGTAGCCACAATTGCTAGACTGGACCCTCTTGGAATGGTTCATGCCATAGAAGTCCAGCAACCGAAAACAAATTAAGACGGGCCGACCTTGTGTTTATGGTCTGGTGAACACAGGTCAATGGCCACTCATTAACTCAAGATTCACATCTTACTGTTTTGTTTTATCTCACTATTCATTTGATACATTTGTCAAATTCAACTGAAACCTGGTCCCGTGTTATATGAATGGCACACGCGTGTGCAACGTGTGACCCACGCGTGCTCAACGGGTTGCACACGCGCTGCCCACCTGTTGCACACTCGTGTTCAACGGGTGCTCAACCCGTGTGCAACCTGTAGAGCACCTGTGTCACATGCGTGTAAAACACGTTCTCAACGCGTGTTAGGGGAATTAACTTCTAGGCAGTAGTGTAATTTGACTATATTGCTTTACACAGTTTCTCTGGAACTAAGATACAGATATCAACAATGTTTGCCTGTAAAGTCAACGTACTGAATCAGTTTTTAACAAAGTGTGGAAGCAAGACCAAAATCTAAAAAAGTTTACATAGTTACAATTTGTGAATGACATTACCTTTGTAGCACTGTAATAACTTTTTATCTCATGCTGTATGTGTTCAAATGTGGCAGTAATCCTTTCCTACACCGTCTGTATATTACTTGTTTTGTTATTAAAAGTACAATATTCAATGGGTTGTTGTGTTTGCCTTGAAATCCAAACAAAACATTTTCTCTGTTCAAGATTCAAGATTCTTTAGTCAGTATTTTGGGCCATGTGGCCTAGAGTACAATTACAATTACAATAATTGCTGCGTCACGTGATGTCAGGAAAATAAATACAAGTAGTCTTATTTCACATTAAATACATGATTTAAGTATAAGGCCAAAGCCTGTACAATGTTGATATTTTTGGAGTTGAGTAGATTACATAAACTGTGATTATCATGATGGACATTGGATAACCAAGGCAAATAGTGGTTTCTGACAGAAGAATATTTTGAACATATAAACAAAACATGAAATTCATCCTCTAATTGCCTCCCTTTACAGTGGGTACATAGATATCGACTCAAGTCTTCATTTGTATGTTTTGAATTTCGTAGCATGTTAATCTTAAAACCGTGTAGCAATATTCTGAATTTACAATATGCTCTCCTGGGTGATTTATTCGTGAGATTACTGATGTAAAATTCTGGCTGTACACATTTTCTCTGTTTAAATCAATGGTTCCTCACACAACAGTTTTTATCCAAATATACAGTTTCTCCCTAATCTTCCTTGCATGTTCACAATTATACAACATACGGATTATAGTTTCGGGTTGATATGCACAGAAAGTACACATAGGAGAACCATCATATCCAATGTTATATAAATATTTGTTAGTTGTAAGAATGTAGTGAATAATCTTAAACTGCAACCATCTAATATCCTCACTCATCTTTTTGCCATCAACATATGTTCTTGCCAATTTGTTTCACTAAATGTCTTATTTAGTATACTTTCCCATTTTCCAATGCCATGAAAGTTAACAAACCCCTGTGCTGATAAAGTCTTGTAAAATTCTTTACTATATATATTTTGATTTAGAAGATGTGATATATTGAGGGGCATGGTTGGTCGAGGAGATATGGAATTGAAAACATTGTATTCCTTTACCTTAGACAGTTGTTTGACTGCATTTACAACTCAATAATATTCTACTGTAATTTGTAATTTGTTTGGATTCCATACATATGCATAAACGCATCAAATATGTAAAATTTACCTTTGTCATCCACTAAATCCCCAATGAAGGTTACACCTCTGCTTGACCAATGTTTATAAAAGATTGGACTATTTCCTATTTGTATTCTGCTATTAAACCATATAGACTGTCTCAGAATATCTTGACCAGTTTTCAGTTTCTTTTTGGACAAGTATGTTGCCCAAGCTTCTAAAACATCCTTCCAAAATAAATTCATGGTATTTGGAGCAATACATACATCAACATCTGCCAACCATAATCTCTCTCTATTTGGAACACAGCAAGCAACCAACTCAGTCCATTTTGAGTGATAACTTTTTGTGCAACAATCACATCCTATATAATTGGTTAATTCCGCCTTGTTTTGGGGGTTATCGGCTTTCTATGACATCTGTCAACAACACTGAAGCATCTCTCACTTTTCAATTTATTCGGTTTTTACCTTCCATACCAATTTAAAACATCTTTTCTTGTATATAATGACTTCTGGTGTCGCTGGATTTTGTAAATATAACTAAGATATAGATATCAACCATATTTGGTTGAGGGGTATCCCTAGGTGGTGGGCATTCAAAATTGTACACAATGGTGGGTCTGACTTCCCAAGGGGCTGAGGGACGGGGCCAAATAGGGGTAATTTGGCTATTTTGCTATAAGCGACTTCTTCTCTGTAACTAAGATATATATATCAACCATATTTGGTTGGAAGCATCCCTAGGTGGTGGGATTAAAAATTGTACAAATGGTGGGGCTGACCCCCAAAGGAGCTGAGGGGCGGGGCCAAATATGGGTAATTTTGGCTATATTGCTTCAAACGACTTCTTCTCTGGACCTAAGATATAGATATCAACCATATTTGGTTGGAAGCATCCCTAGGTTGACGCAGTTTCACCATATGTACAATTGGTGGGTATAATGAGAGGAATGCACATTAGCTACCAGGACTGGCCCTTCTGTTCATCTGTCTGGTACTCCCAAAGGAGTTAGAACCTTTACCATACCATGTAAACCGATATTATCCCCAGCCTGTAACAAACAGAGATATTGTATACATTTGTTTGTTATGAAGCGAATAATACATTTATGCCAATAGGATTCGCCCTGGGATCCAGCCTTGCCTTTGGAAACCTAGATCCTGGATCATAACATGGAAACGGTTCAGATCTTTATGCTACAGAAGCCCTCGGTCCTGCAAATGATAATGCCCTGAAAATTAGCGTCACCTTTATATTATAGCTAAAATGCGACGAATCTGTGTGCGAACAAAATACTGCATAATATCTGAACGACATAACTATTTATTATATACTTCAGTGTGAAAGACAGAGTTTTCTGAAGTTGAGATAACATAACACGTTGACGGAACTATGTTGGCCTACACGAGACAGCTCGTACACAAACTGTTGATTTACGTCAGTTCAACGTTGACAAGTCATATAATGACAGATGGTCATTTCTGTAGTTAATACCGATTCTTACCGTTTGTTATTTTGTTGAAAATGATTTGTATTAAACTGTGAATTTCTCTTCTGATTTGTCAGTCGATACTTTACGTTTCGCAAAGCGCCATTTTGTTACTTGAATTGCGTGTATTCTTTCGCTTCGAAGAACCGTCTCATTGATTTGAAATTTATTTTTTGATGAAGTTGATTTTGTATATAATCATATCCAAATGTATACTAAAGAATTTTGGTGACATCAAATATTTTTGGTAACTTTTGTTTATATTTTTTTAAGATTTAGCAAAGACGGAACTACATTTTTAGTCGTACTTACAGGGTCTGGAAAACCGTCCATGTGTGTTATGTAGGGATAATTTAAGCTTGAAGGTTTTACATTTGTAATGAAATAATTTAATTTTTTCTGCAGACAACGACACCAAAAGTATATAATAAATAGGATATTTCATGTGTCGAGTGAAATATCATGTTTCTCTCAACGAGTGACGGGGGGGGGGGGGGGGGGGGGGGGGGGGGGGAAGGAGATATTTGACACATGAAATATCCTCTATATAGCAAATGGAGTTATATGTGTATGCATAACGACAAACATGCAATGGCAAAAATAGCTTCTGTAAATGACGAAAACTTATTTTTCTCTATGACGTCAAAAGGCGACAGAGAGGTTACACACGTACAAAGGAAAGGGCGCATAACTCCGCTAAGCTTGGCACTAGTTTATTGTTACTCGGGTCACTTGGTGAGAATTAGCTGTCGGTAGGGATAATACATTTTCGTGTTTTTTTGTTCACGAGGAACCAAACTATTCCAACACAAATATTGATAAAAAAAACTGTATACGTTTAGTTGTTAAAAAACCCCATAAGAAATGATGAAATCGTGCTTCATAAAAAGAGGAAATAGAGGATGGATGGCCCTATCTAACCTATATCTTAGTCCTTAGATTCCAACATTCTCCTGAATGTGTAAGTGTAATTTGACTAATGTTGCACCATTATTATGAAGCACTAGCCTTATCATCAAATCTAATTACGTAAATTGATGTCAAACAGGTGCGTGTCTTGTCCAATTAAGACACACGATAAACTAGCTAATTGTTAACATATTCAAGACATTATTTAATTGGTGGAAGCAGTCATTTTATGTTGTGTAGAAAAAGCGTCAAATTCGTATTACACATCATGAACGAAAATTAGGGGAGATATATATTACCCTAAAAGATGCGAAGATATCTCTATTGGTATAGAATTATCAGGTTAATCGTATACCGTTTAACCAACAGCTAGGGCACTTGGCATGGGTTCTATGTTTATACATTTTACAATTCCTGGAGAAATAAAGTGAACAGTTTGATATCCTTTGATCACAATATTGAAAAAAAGAATGAACCCATTGATTATATAATGCAAAACGAGAGGAATGATTCGTAAATTGTTTGTGGCTAACACGCACCTGGCGTGATATCACGGTCCTGTGTATCAAACGACAAAAAACAACAATTCCAAGACCAAGACAATTCTTTCAAAAATGTGTGCATATCTTTTAACAAAAAATATTATCCATTTTGTTAAGTAATATATTCAGTTTTAGTTATAAAATAAAATGAAACAGATATTCAAAGACATTGGTTATATGAACTTATGATATTGACTATTACACATCCCAAGCAATGCGCACATGCTGCAGTTACATTTACCCTTCATCTTGTATCTTGTAAATATCGTATTTGACACTAAAAACCTATCAATTGTTATGTAGACAATGTTCAAACAAACAGCAGTTTATGAAAGGTTCGTTCATACATGTTGTGGCTTATATTTGCGTATGATATCATTTTAAATATTGACAAATATCCAAAGGGAAATTAATTGTGTGAAAAAATGTATAAAACATATGCAAAATCTACATCATAACTGAAACTGTAAACAGCATGATGCAGTCTCATTCAAGGACCTTCACCTCAAAGAAATTACCAAATATGTACAACAGTGTTGACGTATGACATCACTACCTGTGACCGACTTTTACAAAATGGCGTGTTCACTGTCACCAGTACGCGGGACTTTACGAGGGGACTTTCGTTGATTCAGGGATCGCATATACATAAATGTGTAAGTAATCAGAAACATTCTGACAATCTATGTACTGTTATTGGTTGTTATAATTTTCTTTGAAACAAACCGAAATAGTCAGAAATTCCGATAAATACCGTTGTCAATGCGCGTGATTTTTCGTCAGTCATGGCGTCACACAGAACGGTAACTTTGACAATTTCTGTTGAAAATATCAAATCATTGCAATGTATCTATTTTAAACTCCCTAATTGTTCCTACTATCCTCTTCCCGTGCATATTCTGAAAATGTCGAGCCAACATCTTGAAAGAATAGACGAATGGATAGCTCAAAATAGGAGAAAAGCGCAGTTTCTCGAGCACAGCGTTCGTTTACACACCTAACATATTTTCCTTGATTTCATCCAACCACTTTGTATTGGTGACAAAGATCATTGGTCATTTGATTCTAAAATGTATGGGGAATTCAAGGAAATGTGTATGGCAGCCAAGTTGGAAATATACGCGATGTTATAGGCGTCTCACAACCGGGGTACCTGAAACGTGATTTTGTAAACGCTAGCAAATATGGCGGAAAGTTCACTTCGACGTTCGTGTTTGCGTATTTTCCAAAACATTCGAAACGATTCTCGGGTTATCGGAGACGTTTTTGAATGATCATTGGTGATTTCATAAACGACAGATACCCGTGATCACAAATATGCTATTTTTGAAATTCATTTCTCCGAATAAATATCCTAAATTTAGATTTCAAAACATGCTGTAAATAACGCCGTGAGTGGTGATTTAGTAATGTGTAAAAAATGGCGACATTTACGATGTACCTAATTTTCAGAGGTCATTTTCAGTTCTTTTGCTTGGCCTAAAATGCCAGTGGATGATATTATAGAATACGGAATTTCCCACCTTATTCAAAACTGTGAAGTGTAGTTGTGTGGGTGATGTATTTTGAATTGTATTCGACTTCAAAGTGAGGGTCGTAGAGGAAGGACATATATGTCCCTCTGGCATCCAGGGGGTTAACCCTCATGGTGCCTGGACGTCAGTCAGCCTGAATACCGCTCAGTGATGACGTTGCTGTTTCAAAAACGTATACATTGTATCAAAAGTGTTACAACGTTCTTTATTTCTTCACACAGTGTAACCAAATTGTATAACATGCAACTCGAGTTGATTGTCTTTCCATCAGTAACTAAAGTCACCAAATCCAAAAGATCGAAGCACTGCCTAGCCATCGATAAAAGTACTGGTATTGTAAGTTTCCTACTTTTCTACATTAATCGTAAGCGCCCTTGTTTGAAATCTAAATGTCCAATAATTCATATCATTGGCAAGTATATGTCCTAACAGTGATAGACATATGATATTTATGTTGAAGTTCACATTCACTGAGAATTTTCCGTGAATTATATTTACCGATAAAACATCCCGATGAAATTGTGCGTGTTTTTGACTTCAAAACAAAATTAACGGAAGTGGTCATGATTAACTCATACGCAGACTGTTTCAAAGATTATGACACAAAACGAATGACAGTTTGGAATGTATATCTTGAAGAAATCCCGGTTACGTCAATGTATGTTTCAGTGACCGTGCACTTTTATTAGTGATAACAACTTCAGGGTAATTGATATCGTACATTTCCAAAGGACAAAATGTGAAAGATCGCTCAATAGCCCTAACAATACTCAAATTGATATTGCTCAATATCGGGCATCATTATTATTTCTTTATAATTAACAAGATTATACTAACGTAACACCACCCAAGTGTAAGTACATGCAGATTCAATCAAAATTGTTGAAACGTTTTCATTGGCAGTAAATCTATTCAACAAACCTATTTTCGATCACTCGTAACTCGGGCGCCATATGCCATTGTTTCACTATGACCACCAGAAAACATACATCCTCGTCTCAGCTAGTATTTCGCACTTGGCTGTCTTACTTAGACCTTTGCTCAAAATATACTTGTATGGCCAGTCCATGAAATACCAATTTTTCTTTCATTTATTCATTTCATTTAAATGAATGACTTTAAATGTGTAATTACACCTAGCTACACTACTGCCTAAAAGTTCATTCCCCTAACACGCGTTGAGAACGCGTGTAACACGCATGTGACACGGGTGCTCAACGGGTTGCACACGGGGTGAGCACCCGTTGCACACGGGTGTGCAACGGGTGTGCAGCGCGTGTGCAACTCGTTGCACACGCGTGTGCCACGCGTGTAACACGGGACCGGGTTCCAGTTGAAGTTGACAAAATTATCAAATGAATAGTGAGATAAAACAAAACAGTGAGATGTGCAATTTGAGTTAATGAGCGGCCATTGAGCTGTGTTCACCAGACCGTAAATACAAGGTCGGCCCGTCTTAATTAGTGTTCGGTTGTTAGACTTTTATGGCATGAACCATTCCACTAGGGTCAAGTCTAGCCATTGTGGCTAGCCGACAGTAGAACAGTAGTGAATTTAGATGCGAGTTTATTGCTTGGGGAACCCCCGTGTTGACACGATTGTCGCGGGTTGGTAAATGTTCGCCATTAATACAATGATTGTTTGTGGATTTGCGAACATATTCATTTGCCCACACGAGTCATTCCATTTGATTGCAAATATAACGTTTTTCGTTCGCCAAATTTATGCTTTAGACAGTACAATTATGATATAGCCGTCACCACTACTAATGTCTCATTATTTCACGTAGGAATATGTCCCATTTCCCCACACCCCACTTTCTTTTTTGTATTTTGAAAGAATTAATAAAAGAAGGTTTTGTGTGGGACACTTTTATACTAATTATAAGAGGATGTTGTAAATGAATATGAACAGCCATGCTGTCTGACTGTTTGAGATCTGAATCAAAGTGAATTTGAGATCTTCACAATCACCGGGTGTGACCATGTAGACAGAATCTCGTTAGGGTTTTTGATTTTTACATTTGCCCAATGACCATAGTGAGTATTGCTGGGGATACCAAACGTAACAGTTTATTATTAGAGGTTGTGAGTACCTTTACCACGTAGATAGGATATATTTAGGATTTTAATCCTTCTTTCAGAGGCATTTAGAAGTTGGAGTACTACGTTAGGATAAGATTTATGGGTGACTTTAATCCTTTCTTTCTCTGTGGGTAATCCTTTCACGTTGATTGGAGGAAGTCACTCAACCAGGTCATGACAGGTCGTGAGTTTACTCACTAACTACTGTGAGCGTTTTTGGCATAACATCTTTTCTTGTATAAACATAGAAACGATGCTCACTCACTGTTAATCTTCTGCAGTTTGCTGGCAAAGTGGGGATAAACCTCAGTGTCAAAGACGATCAAACTTAGTTTGAATCCTTGCTTATATGTGACATCTCCCAAATGGGGACATGTTCATAAACTTGGCAAGTGATGATGAATTTTAATATCCATATTATTATAGTTTATGAAATTGTTAATAAAACTTTAATAACATTCTGCTTCACTCTCACGAAAAATATATTGTCTGTGAGTAAATTTATATGTCACGTTTCATCGGCATTTTTCAGTGATATTGGGACTACATGAAACATAGCTGGTTTTACATTTCTGATACAGGTGCTTGACTGACTGAGTAGTTCATGATCAATTAGATATGTTTAAATCAGTCAAGTTTGCAACAATAGATGAATAAGTTGATACATTTGGACCGCAGTTACCGATTAACAACTTAAGACATAGAGACAGGGAGGAGATATATAACCAAACCTATGGTCCTGTTGAGACAGTTGATAGTTAGAACGTTGGATCAAATGACAGTAACTAATTTCAACATTCCCCAGTAATATCATAAAATACATTATAACTCATAACAGTCCGCGAAACAGCTTCCAGCCATATATTAGACTAGTATTGAAGGGACAATCGCTTTTGACAGTTTAAAAATAAACTCACCTTAAGGTGCTTGGGAAGCGTGGGAAGGCACGGCGTCGGCTGGCGAGCATGTGTGGCTAGAAGTCTAGCGGCGGTATCCTTCTAGTAGTCTCTTGGTCAGCTTCTCATCCTGGGGGTTGGGATTCTTGTAGAGACTCTTTGCAAGGAGGGCGGCGGTATTGGCGACGAAGTGGTTTGAGGTCGGTACGCCACTACTCTGGAAGAAGTGGTACAAGTCTGTGTAATTTGTGATGTCGTACTCGATGTCCTGTCCCCCCTTCTTGTGCACCATGACGAAAGGGACTCATTGTTTGGCATAGAGATGTTCCTTTGGGGTGTTGATCTGGTCAACCTTGAGATCCGGCCGGGCCTGGTAGTGGTTGATCGGAATGTCTGACTTTTCCACTAGTAATTAAAGTTCTTTGGTATGACCTCTTTTATCCCTGCTGACGTTATCCTAATGTTCATTTTCTGTCTGCCTCACCAAGCGTAAGAAAGCAGTGTACATGTTCTGATAAACCATACTGATGCAGTTAAGCAATGAATATTTGCTGTAGGCAAATATCTATTTTCTATATATATATATTTGTGGATATGAAGCATTCTAGTTAATTGTGGATACACTGGGCAGACAGAATTGTGTTTATTTCCAGGCCATCGTCGTTTACTACTATAAGGTGTATGTTTTGAGGCAAGATCAAAGGCGCCGCACAGCATTTATTAGATAACAGACGGTGTCGTCCGTTTCGCTTTAAACAACCACCCCACCCTGTCTGTAGGAGTTATATAATCGGTGCGCAAATAACTGTGTCAAGTCCACTGCCGGGCTGATGCGGTGTCAGTGTCAGCGATGAACATGACTGCTCAAATTATAGACCTGTAGCACTCACAAGTTGCTCAGCCAAAATATTTGAAAAGTGTATATTCAATTCTCTGATAACAGCAAATATAACCTTAGAAATAGATTCAACATACAAACAATCAAATGTAGAACACAGACCTATGCTTAATAATAATTTCTTCTGGATATGATCAACCTGCGGAACCCTCTATCCGATGAAGTAACTAATGCTCGCTCATTAAAAGAAATCAAATCATTAATTAATCGTTCTGATGCAATTACTAATAATTTTGACTTCAAATATTTTCATAGATCATGCCAAATTCATGTCGCCTTATGCTCGGCTGCAGTTCACTTTTTCTATAACTGTCAAAAAATACGATAATATCAGGAACACTGTGTATTTCTACACACATGGGTATGGTCTTAAAATGATATTACGTGGCAGTAGTTAAGCAGTTCTACAAACATGACTCTTCTTAAATCAGTTCACGACATCATTGTCAAAAGCAAAAGTTTTGAGCAGCTTAATTTTATGCATGTAGTAAAGGAAAACTGCATTACCTTATTTCACAGACACCACTTGCTTCAGTGTATTGGCTTCGTGTATTTCATTTGTGCATTTTGTATGTTTATGTTCATCACTCTCTTATATATATCCAGCTGTTGTTAGGTTGTTACCTGGAGTGGTATTACATAAGCAAGTTTTGCTTGTTTACCGATCCAGATTTCTTTTGAAATAAAAATACGTTTAAGCCAACACAGCTAACCCTAAAACACATGATTGTAAACTATTCAAAAAGGGGCACTAATCTCTGGCTTCTTCTCGGGTGTCGGACTCAAACTCAAACTCATTTATTCTTAGAATAACATGACATACAATTATCTACATTTTTTATTATGTACAATTTAACAAAAATAATAAAAATAGGATACGTGGATACTAATACAATTTACCAATTGTATTGTACACATTGTTAAGGAATTTAGATAGGCCTTTTAGATTTATTACACTGTTAGTGGTCATAATTTTCTTAAATTTTTGGAAACTTAAGATATTGCTTATTTAAGAGTTCATATCGCCGTTGGTGAACAGCTTCACATTGGAATAAATAATGCAATTCATCTCCCATAGCGATAGATTCACAGAGTGGACACTGGCTGTCTTCCCTGGGAATGTTCAGCCATCGACCTGTTCCAACTGGTAATCCTTGGTTGGGAGTTCTGACTTTAATTTTGAGAGCAGTAGATATTTCGCAAATGAAGGTTGATTCTTCAGGTAATACGACCTTTGGATTTCCGCTTGGGCTTTCTAGCTGCCGTGAGTCAATTTGCTCGTTAACGCAACCGAGCGTGACAAGAGACTGGGCTACCAGTCTGCAAGGACAGCTAAATAAGCTTACGCATTTTTGAAAACTGATTGGTTACCCGTGATCTATGAAAATTTCAACAAAGGGCGCATGGTAATTAATTTTTTCAGCCTAAACAAACAGACAAATAACGGCGAAAGTTCATCGGATGTCGTTATTTGGAAATACCCCTGATGGTTACAGTTTAATAATAAAAAAGTATCCCTGAGTGAAAGCATTTGCGGATTTCGGATTGCGTGGATGATACAATTACTACTCCCTTGTTGTCATCCACATTTTCTGGTATAACCCTACACTTGTGTATTTGTCGTAATTCAATTGCTGCTCAGTTAATGAATTTATAACATGTATACTTAGTTGTAGCACCACTCAGATTATAAAGGTTCAAATTTGGTCTTTCTTGTACCTGGGGTAATTATTCAATCTAAATCGAGGTTTGAAGTGAGGTGGAATGTGAATTATGTGATACGCACGTGGCAGCCCAGCAAGAGATGTATGGTCAGTTGCTTTACTTTTTTTGTAAATCAACTGAGCATTCCCAGACATCAAAGGATCAACAGGAAATACGTGGATTGATTAATTACTGTTATCTTGCACAGTGGATATGTCAAAAGTAAGTGTTTACATGTGAAGGTAGGTTAACTAAACCTAGGCAATACACTCATATCATGGCGTGAAGTACAGATGTAAAAACAACATACTTTGTTCAAAGGGTAACCGATAATACACTGACTGGTTGTTCATTGTTATCTAACTCAATGTATGGTTTTAAGAACCGAGGACATTATAAAAATAGTTGTCACATGGGCTTTCTCAGCTAACTTGGCAGCTATGTGAAACAATTGAAACAAACTAAGTGATCAGTTAAGAAACAAACACGGGTTATAATATTCGATACATTTAAATAACGTTTAAAACGATATATTTAAATATTTTAATATATTTCATATATATTCCAAATATTGCTTCCAAATAATTATTATTAAAGTATTTGATTCTCACATAGACATTTGACATCGAATAAGTATTTTTGTACAGCTGCAGACGCAATGGATATTGTTCCTTTATGTTGATATTCCCGGATACATTATAACTTTGGTAGGTTGTAATAATTATATTTGCATTTTGTTTTGATTCATTCGTTGCAGCTTTGAACAGAATCATTCCTGTTCCTTTCCGTTTGGTTGGGAAGTTTTTCGATGCGCGAAAGACGTTGTTTTCACAAGTATTTTCTTTTGTAAGCGTGTATATGTTACAGTCAATGTGTGAAATAGGATTCACTCAGGCAATTTATTAAATATCTAAATATTTCAGTCATTTTACAAATTGACTGAATGATCCATTCATTTATTTAACCGACAGACTAAAAATGATAAAGACGATCAAAAGAGCTTAAACACATCACAATATATTAATTATGCTAAGAAAAGAAGCCCAACAATACAGAACTGTACTTGGTGATGATATTAAACATAAACAAATATTTGGAATTCGTTATCATATTAACAAAGATGGACATATTTTTCAGTTAATTTGTAAAATAAACTGAATATTTAGGCGTTTAATAAATTTTCTTAGTGAAATATGTTTACATTTTGAATGTAAACATATACACACGGTAAAATAAGCAATGTTCAGATGAAATATTTACTTTGTGTTGCAAGTCAAAATAGTGTACACAAAGATCACACAATTACCAAGCAAGTGACTTACCAAAACTGCATCACCATTACCGATGCACCCCACAAATATACCTACATTTCCAAAACTGTATTTCATTTTTGTTGATCAATGTGACCATACGTCCTTCTACTTTCAATAAAAATGCGCTTACGAATGGCGAGCACAGGTCGCGAACAAGTCTAGATTTCTGCTACATCATCCGGGTGCTCACTGGGAAAATACAGTAATGCACAGGTAACAACTACTCCCGCGGAATTGCTTTAGATCAGTGCTCCTTTGTACGTTGAATTACTATATATTGTGAATGCCAAAATGATGTATCAAGGATCAAGTAGAAGATACATTGACCGTAGCGCTGGGAGTTTATTCAACAGACCCGTGAAAATAACACTGCTGTTTCTTACTATTTATTTTAGATGACGCAGTCAAAGCTCACTTCTCCTGGCGGCCATTATCGAACGTCCAGCTAAAACACAACCCCGCGCTTACGTCTTCAGGTCTCTTCCTGTAGTACGGTAATTAGTATTCTCTCCCTCAAGTGTATCCTCAATGATATAACCCACCCTCATTAATTACATGCTGCTCTTTCCCAGCCTCACGGCTATGGAGCTGAGATAAAGAGTCCAAGTCATCATAAAGTAATTAGGGTCCAATAAAAACAATGCGCCGCCAAACCTCATACATATTATCACTAAAAGTCGTACTACAGACGGTTAATGTCAAATCACAATAAAAGCATTTCAATTGCAATAACATGTTCCAGGACCATGTATTCTCTTAACACCATCGGATTTAGAAGCAATGGTCGTATAAAACAAGACAGATCTATTTAAACACAACAGTATTCATGTTATTCCCCCAAAATCACATAAAGAAAGGAGACATTTGCAAATACATGTGTATTATCATTTTTCGTCAGGATAACAAAATTTTCTCTCCTTGTTACCACCTCCAGGTTCAGCTTAAGACGGGTCCTCCTTTGGTCAAAAGTTTGTTCCCCCTCTAATGAGTGTGTCACGCGTTGCACACGAGTGGCGGACGGGGTGCACACCCGTGTGCAACGCGTTGCACACGGGTATCACACGCGTGACCAACCCGATGCACACTGGTTGCGTAACGCGTTGCCCATGCGTGTAAGGGGAATGAACTTCTAGGCAGTAGTGTGGGTATGTACATGTACATTTAAGGACATACGTGATAGTTTATTTCCATGTCCGTGGTAGTTTATTTCCACCAGTTTCCAATTCCATCCCATTCTACTAAAGGAAAAGTTTGAAATAGATAATGTCCGAAGGTCAATGAAAGTAATATAATTATTTGTCATAAAAGGAAAGATGTATTCTTGGTATTGAACTTCGAAAATTTAACCAGCAAAATCTTTAATATAAATGGTTTTCAGTGATTATGTCTTTCCTTTTTTCCTAATTTATGGCCTAGCTAAACTACAGCTTGGGGGGAGATAAACAAATTAAACTGGTGAAAAAAGAACCACAAGATTTTCCAAATAGACAAATATTTATTTAAAAACAAATCTATTTCATACTAAGGATACAAAACAAAGTAATTACTACTATGTCACTGATCGAAGTATTTGGTAATTCAGATAATGCAGAGTGAAAAAAGACATAAATAAAACTATATATAACATCAAAACGAAATCACATTTACACTGAAAACATTTTGTCTTTCAGAAATCGATTATCTATATATTGTGAATAAATATAATTACTTTTACTGTTGATGTTATAAATTGAACCATTCGTGATTCTAATAGATGAAGCTAAAATATTAAAAATCTAGGTTGTTTAATATTTGATCCATTTTGACAGCTTTCTCACTGTACTCAACTAAATGCACATTATTTTTTTGGAATATCAAGCCTCCAAACAGATATGAAAAGCACATGTGAACATACCCAAATTAGAAAATTGCGCCAAATATTCTAACACTGTTAGTCAAATGATAAGCAGTCTCATTCACTCGTCGGTCGCCGTAGACATTTTCTAGATATGCCTTCTAGTTCAGTCAAAGAGAATATTGTTATTTGGAAAATGAAACCACGTGTATACATTGTACTACCACAACATTATATCAGCTGTTTCATGTGACGTCATCCACGTCACAACACGCGAGGTCAAATCACGCGCACCTGTCCAGACGACAAATTCACAGCGGCGGGAAATCACCGACCGTCTATAAGCCTACACGAATACAATTGCAGATTGTAACGAAATAAAATTAAGTTTACTCATTGCTGACATTTCAGATGACATATCAAATAAGAGTTGAAGACTTGCAGTGGATTATCATACGTTAATCGAGAGTACAGTGTACATCAATAATTGCTAAATCTAATATTAATATTAGATCTAATATCCTTGGCAGAATGTTTGAAATACGAGGCATAATATATTGCATTTTCTGAAGAGATTAGTAATGTGTATTTGATGATATATATGCATACACAATTGGTTATCAATTATCTTCTACAATCACACCATGTGCCATGTACATTAGACCCATGGAAAATACTATTTCAGCAAAACAATCACAGCGCCATCATCACAGTTTCAATGAAAGGAAAAATAAATCGAAATCGAACTTTACAGCACAGCGTATTCATAAGCGGTTAACCCAAATACAAAAGGGTATTGCTGCCATCATTGTAGAAGTTATGTTGATGTTTTCAGTAGTTGCATTATGTTTGTATCGTGTGTACCATCGACAGAACCGGGGCCCGAGCTACTTCATGTGGAACCGACCTTGACACAATTTGTTTACAATATGGCGTCGACTCACGTTAGATGTCGTGGCCACACTTTTGAAATCTCCATTTGCGACAAAATGTGAAACAGTTAGGGCAAGTCACTCACACGGTCAGGTAGTTTGAGCAATCACACACGACTCTTAGTCATTTCATATGAAAAAAGTAGCAGTTATTTGTCTGAACGGATGAGTATGTAGGACAACCGGTAGACAAGAAATCGCGGCACAGATATGATGCGAACGTGCCCTGTCGATCACTTCGGGTTTGGCCATTCAATGTTTAGGTTTGATCATGAACTTCCTGCCCATAAATATACACTATACCACCTTAATATTAACGATTATAGCTATCTTTCCATATCTTTTATTTGAATATTTTCTGTAAATCAGCATCATGAACAAAGAGAAAATCTGCACTGTCGGTTGATATGTAGTGCCGTGCTAAATCGCCATGACACACAATCGATAAACAAATGCAATACTTCCGTGGCCGACTAAACGTCAGTACTCCTACGCCAATAACTGTACAGTGGGGACAAGTAAATCTTTATGACCAGTCCGATCAGATTTCTTTTTTCAAATTGGCTGTCTGATATAATAATAGTTACGTGTATGTGACATGGGTGCATTAAAAAAAAAATGCCTTCATTCGCATGAAGTTCAACATGGCAGAAAAAGATCGAGAAGCGCGGTAACCACTTTACCAATCTCGCCATATTTCCCAATCCGTAGCACTGCATAAACTATGACTTACACGATATTTCGTTGAGATGATTAGGGTGATGATGGTCATAATTTCGTTCAATGAACGTCATAAATGTAATGGAAATATACACTGTCGTTTCGCATGTGTACCGACTATTCCGCCATTACCGACAGTCGATACAAATATACAAAACGTGTAAATAAACTTGTTCGTAAAGGAGTGAACAGAATTTATTTACGTTAATAAGTATACAGTTGTGCAAAACATGTCTTTCTGACCACAAAGGTCATATTATTTCTTATGAACAAGGATTTTGTCTGAAAATGTTTACGTGTATGTGACATGGGTGCATAATTAAAATTCGCCGTCATTCGCGTGGTGTTCAAACATAGCAGAGAAAGGCCAAGAAGCGCGGTAGCCACTTTACTAATCTCTCCATATTTCGTAATCCGTAGCATTGTATAAAGTATGAGTTGCACGATGTTAAAGCTAAGAGTGAGTGAGTGAGTGAGTATGAGTGAGTTTTACGCCGCTTTTAGCAATTTTCCAGCAATATCACGGCGGGGGACACACATTGTACCCATGTCGGGAATCGAACCCGGGTCATGGTGTGACGAGCGAACGCTTTAACCACTAGGCTACCCGACCGCCCCCGTTAAAGCTAAGATGATTGGGGTGATGATGGTTATAATTTTGACTTTGTGCACTCAGTGTTTGATATCTAAATTCACGGTTTAAAAAGGGCATTTTCTCGGGACCATATATGGTCCCTTGGCACTATGCGGGTGTGAAAAGTGAGGGACCATATATGGTCCCGTGGCAGCAAGAGGGTTAAGCGAAACAAGAAAACTTTTGATGCAATGAAAACTCTCCGTTCGTCAAATTGATAAACAATTTCCCATAGTATTAGATCAAGACAGACATGTTACGACAATAGGAACACTATTATTTCATTCCATTTACTGTTTTTCATCTTAAACCATTTTATTATCGCCCTAAGATATCGAATTTGATCAACAATGGCAGTACACAATAGAGTGGTAGTACAATATTCAATGGCAGAATAAAATGTGTCAATGACAAGAATAAGTATCCTTCACCGGAAGTATACAGATATTTTGACAATTAACATATGATAACCTCCTCACCACTGCTTAAATTGAAAAGGGTACTACATTCCTGACAACTAATCATTGTTCTTCTACCTAATCTTAACAGAACAAATGTCATAGAGTTACAATCATTACATCGACGTAGGTGCACTGCTTGTATTGACATAATATTAGTCTCAGATGCTATAAACCGTTTGAATTTAGAATAATAAAGAGCTACCGCATTCCTGAATATATCACCAAACTCCATCCCCCTCACTTCGTCAGAGAAACATGATATTTCACTGGACACATTGAATATCCTCTATTTATCATACATATATGATTATATATGATCATATACAAAAACAACTTGAAATCTACGAGGCTGTTGGAAGTGAAAGAATACACAACAAAAATGGCCCTCTGCGAAACGAACAGTGTCAATTGACGAGTTTAAGGAGAACTGTTTTAGAGTTTATTATTGTGCCAAGTTAATGTTGATCTTAAGTACACGGGAAGTCAACAGTTTGTTTAAAAATGGCTACATCATCAGCAAATAGGAAGATTGATACATCTTGTGTAGTTTCATTTATAAATAGGGGGCAGGGGTGGCCCAGCCATCGAAGGCGCCGCGATTCGCTGTGCAGAGTTGCGTCCCTTGGGCACACCAGAAACCTATGATTGAAGGTTCGAATCCCAGTTCGCCTCGATTATGTTTCTAGGTTTGTCAGCACCATACCCGTGCTCCTTGGTTTCACCGAGGACGTAAACGTCTGAGACCTGCATCACTTCAGGCTTTCCTCCCACATTAAGCTGACACGCTGCGATATAACTAAAATACTGTTAAAAGCGGCGTTAAACCCAACTCACTCACTCATTTATAAATACACATGTGGATAATATTTCATTCACGTGATCTTCAGAAAAGGGAAAAAGAGGTGACAAATTGCAACCTGTCTGACACCAACATATGTCTTACATATATCGGCGATATCATGTTAAGTGGCTTTTACAGATGCTTTTAATTTGGAGTACATGTTTTTGAAAAGGCGTTGTAACTTCCAATGTATGCTAGATTGTAATAAACGGTATAGTTATTTGGTTCTATCAACAGAATCGAAGGCGTTTTTTTTATCAAACATACAATAAAACTTTCCATCTTCTTTTCTTATGGTGCAAGGCTGTGAATGGTAAATACAATTGTTTTAGGCATGTTGAACGGGGTTCACATAGAGTCTACAAGGAGCACAAGGTTCCATGAATCTGGAAACAATTGCATCTGTCTAGAATACGTTGAACAAACTACTAATGAAAGGTAGTCACAATGCACAGGTTTATTTATTCATCATCACTTGGTGATTTACTTGGTGATTTACCACTTTTCAATGTCTTCGTCGGTGATGCTACGACCAAGCAATTCCTCTGCATTACTATAATCATCATAGTGCTCAGGCTCATGACTGTTAAAGACAAACTTAACTTGTCTTCTGGATGCACTTCTATTTCTGTCGATATCAGTGTATAACAATGTTTTAATGCTCATACAAGTCATCAACGGAATGTGACGGATTTCAAAAAACACATACAATCTTTATTCGTAGCTTCTTCAACGATTTCGGGCAAATTTCTGTTCCTTGTAACTGATGATGGCTGTTTTCAAGGATCGTCCTACTTAACTTTCGCTTGGTGTTTTGTCGTAAAGTTCCAGGTGCTCCAATTTCGTGGACTGGGGCAGGTGGGGGTAGGTTTGGATAATTAAGCCAACACCTCTCAAAAAAATCAATTCATACAAAGTTAAGAAATGGAACAAAATATAATGCTTTGAAAGTACATCCTATGAAAATGAAATAAGATATATCTAATAGGAATGTGTAATACGTTAAGCTCGTGTTTATTAATTAGGCCCATAGAAAACGAATAAATTAAGCTTTACTTAGTTTGGGCTGAAAGGCGAGGTAAGGCGACAATATGGTGGTAGTGTTTGTAATGGAAATGAGCAGGGTGTTGGTGACCTTGACATTGGCGGCAGGCTGGAACTTTAACTGGAGTATGACTGAACAGACGTTTTATGCTGCAAACGAGCTGGCTTGGGAATATAATATTGTGACCTGTCAGTTTCCAGATTTGACCGCATTTAACGTCAGCATGTAAAAGAAATGTGATAGCCCTGACACTGCCGTGTATGATAAGCTGTTGTTTTTAGGTCGCTGTGCTATGACTTCAATGATGTCGGAACATTTATTTGCGAGTTTTTCAAATCCCCTTCTACCAAATCCTAACGTTTTGTGCTTGACGGAGATAAATATTGATCAAAATAAGGTTTTCATGAACAAAGATTCCTAAAGCACTACTTTTACTTTCATTATCGTTTGTTTCAATGAGGAAATTATCTGTTCGACACGAAACCTGCCCCTAAAAGTATTATAAACGTTATAAATTGCATGCAAAAACGTTAAACTT
>NW_025963824.1:6898052-6925552 GCF_023055435.1 Haliotis rufescens
CTCACCTCACCTTCGCTGAGAAAATTAGAAATTCAGAAACTGAGAAATATTAAAAATGAATTTTAACTTTGAACGGGACTTGCTGTTGAATGCACATTCGGATTTACCCCATGTGGTACATCGCAACGTGTTAACTTTCGAAGGGAATAAATTTATAATTTAGAAGATCATTACAAAATAAATATCCGAATTTAAGCCTATATACGGAATTATGTTCGTTTTTAAGCCCATGAGCGTAATTACGCTTGGGCCTAAATACAGGAAGTCCCGGGACCTGTGTTAAAGGGCTGCAAAAGGAGCACTTCGGCCTTCCTCCCACATTAAGCTGACACTCCGTGATATAACTAGAATACTGTTCGAAATGGCGCTAAATTAGTGGCACGGCTAGTCCAGTCGCCTTGGTTCTCTGTGCAAAGTTGCGTCCCTTGTGCAAGCCAGAAATCTATGGTCGTGGGTTCGAATCCCTGTTCGCTCCGATTCTGTTTCTAGGTTTGTCAGCACCACACCCGTGCTCGTGGGTTTCACCGAAGTGGTAAACGTCTGAGACCTGCATCACTTCGGGCTTTTCCTAACAAATTAAGCTGACACGCCGTGATGTAACTGGAATACTGTTAAAAACAGCGTTAAACCCAACTCACTCACTCACCCGCGCACCCACACTCTCTCTTACCCACTTACTCGCGCACTCACTCACTCTGCACTCACTCACTCACCCATCCACCCACTCACTCACCCACCCACTCACTCGCCAACTCGCTCGCCCACTCGCTCGCCAACTCGCTCGCCCCCTCACTCGCCAACTCGCTCGCCCACTCACTCACTCACCCAGAACTCACCCACCCACTCACTCACTCACTCACTCACTCACTCACTCACCCACCCACCCACCCACTCACTCACTCACTCTGGGGAGATAGTACAAGTATGTACTGATCAACCGCTGCCTCCGTATCTTCTCACCGGTTATCACTCACAGGATGTTATCTCAGGCATATATCACAGGCGGCATTCAGAAGTCACTCTCAACTCACGGTACACCCGTGCAATACCCCACACCGCAACACAAGCGAACCATTACCCGCAGTTGTCACACACACCCGTCTCTCCAACAGAACAATGATCGATGATACACATGTTCTGTCCAATGAGTCAAATATTTACAGCCCGGAACATGTATATTTAATCCGATTGCGGTCACACAAGCAGTTACGGTCTATGATGATCTGGGATTTGCTTGGGAGGCTTACTACGTGTTATTTCTGTTTACTGTTTTTCGACCCCGAGGATGACGTCGTCAGTTCGCCTGGGGGTGGGGGAGTCGGGCTACCAGGCTATCTACAGGTAAATGTTATTGATTGACGTGGTGCATGTGTCCTATGTCCTATGTCAGCACGTAAATTATCATTAGTCATGGCGTGACACAAGCAATTTTTACACCAACCTAATTCATGCGGATGTTTCGTATATCACGCTAAAATATATGTATGAAGAGTCTCACCCGATGTCTTTTTATAAATAAAAGCGACAAAACCCTTTTCATATTTGAGGTGAGGTGAAATGGGGTTTAACGTCGCGTCCAAATTTATTGCACTTATATAGCGACGTGCATGTACGTGTGTGTGTTTGTGTGGCTGCTTGTACTAGTCCGGACTGATGCCGATTTATAGTGATAGCAAACTGAGATACCATGCCGCAGTTTAACACGAATATCCCACTCAGACACAGTATACTGACTCCGAGCCGACCAGTCCTTGTTTTAGCCCCTTAATGCCGAGCGCCAGACAGGGTAACAACAAATACCATCTTTTAACGTCTTTTGGTATGACGCGGCTGGAGATCGAACCCCGGACCTTCCGCTCTCCGGGCGGACGCTCTACCACTAGACCACGGAGGGGGTCCTTTTCATATTTGACAGAACTTTCTGCTAAAAACAGAGTCCATTGTACGATTCCGACTATATAATGAGCATGTGTTTATGAATCACTATCAAATAGTGATGCTACCAGGTGTTCACGAAAAGGTGAGCGTATCCTGTCCCACCGGTGGCACCCGTCACAAACACATGCGAAGGCAAGTCAATTGTTCACCTGGACGAATATATCCACTCGATGACAAAAGTTTAAAACTCCTCGACAAGAAACTTGTATCCATTCGAGTTGATATATTTGTCCAGGTGAACAATGGACTTTCCTTCGCATGTGTTTGTGACACGAGGGTGGGATTATATTTATCATCCAAAATTCATTCTGCCAACATTTTCAGTTTGTAAACAGTAATAATCAGGGTCCTGGGTGTAAAAAGTACAGCTGACCAGGTTCTATGCAGAAATATTGTCTAATTTGATTGTGACGTCATGGTTACCAATGACATCACATACATTGGCCGGAAAAAGCATTGTGATGCAATTTCATTGATCTCGCCGAAGCGATATTTCCGTTTGGGATGATAAAAAGATAGGTCAAATTATAAAAAAAAAAACCCCTTAAAATAGTTCCACCAACTTATCTTGAAATAGAAAAAGTATATATACTCACCGCCAAAAGAAACACGAACCATACAACCATACAGAGAAGTATGTACATTAAGAAGAGATGTTTCTAATTCGTACCACTTAATGACAAAACTAACAATCAGTCAAGTGTTACCACAGCGTGTTTTTTTTCTTAACACGATATGCTGCACGTGGTTTCCAAACTTTACACACTAATCCTGCACGAGACAAATGGTGCATCTCGAGTCATGGATCTATGACGTCACATGTGATGCGTTCACGAGCGTCGGTTCTCACAACATACCAGTATGTTCGTTGGTGCATCGAACCGATCTAATATCTCTTGAATATGAGTAATTCTTTAAATATTAACCAACATGTATGGTATTGACGTTTCTTTTGTCGATGAGTATATATTGTTATAATGACATATGTAAGTTGGGGACAAATATCGACACGCAGACACGGAGATCCGTACACACAAAAAAGGTTAAGCAGGTGTTCAGTCACGGTGACTTGCGTGTCATCGTACCCAAGCAAGGAAGGTGTTCATAGTATCAACCACTGGATTGCCTGGCCATATCATTCTTCCTAAACAGACCGCCTCCGTGGTAGAGCGTCCGCCCGGAGAGCGGAAGGTCCGGGGTTCGATCCCCGGCCGCATCATACCCAAAAACGTTAAAAGATGGTACTTGTTGTTACCCTGTCTGGCGCACGGCATAAAGGGGGTAAAACAAGGACTGGTCGGCTCGGAGTCAGTATACTGTGTCTGAGTGGGGTATTCATGTTAAACAGCGGCATGGTATCTCAGTGAGCTAGCACTATATCCGGACAAGTACAAGCAGCCACACACACACGTGCATGCACGTCGCTATATGATTGCAATAATCTTGGACGCGACGTTAAACCCGATTTCACCTCAGATCACATCTAACTAAACAACAAGCAAGAAAATGGTGACCCATCTGTACGATAAAACCTTGTGCTTCTCCGTACGATAAAGTTCGTGTGTGTACAAGGATACGGGAATCAGAGTGAGTGAGTTTGGTTTTACGCCGCTTTTAGCAATATTCCAGCAATATCACGGCGGGGGACACCAGAAATGGGCTTCTCACATTGTACCCATGTCGGGAATCGAACCCGGGTCTTCGACGTGACGAGCGAACGCTTTAACCACAAGGCTACCCGACCGTCCCGAATCAGAGTACGGATCAGTAACTACGAGTACGGGTTGTCTGGCTTCTCCGTATCCACGTACGAGTGGCGAATCCGCGTTTGAACTGATCTTCACCGGGTTATAGCGAAAACGGCACCTCAGCAAAACGTCACCGGGCGAAAACGGCACCGATTGGCGAAAACGGCACCTCGACTCAAGCGAAAACGGCACCTCGACTCGAGCGAAAACGGCACCTTATTTTTTACTGACTTCCCTTTCCGCTGCGTGAAATGCGTAGCTCCCGTCATTGAAGAGGTGATCGGTAACTTTCATGTCCGTTTCCAGTCAGAAGATGCTGAAGAAATGAGAGTACCAAACCTATCGGAAATTCACATTACGGCTTCAGATGTACTCAATACATCAAATACCACGTAAACAAAACCCTATATATCACTACAAAAATCGTTGTTATCGTTATTAAACATAGAGGTTCCGTTTTCGCCCGACACATAGTAGCCGTTTTCGCCAAATGCGGTGCCGTTTTCGACAGAGAAATCGGTGACGTTTTGCTGAGGTGCCGTTTTAGCCTGCACCCTCTTCACCAACCATGGACAAACGGGATCGCTGACTTGGTTGATGCATGTCATCGTATCCCAATGTGCGTGGATCGATGCTCATGATGTCAATCACTGGACTGTCTGGTCCAGACTCGATTATTTACAGACCGCCGTCATATAGCTGGAATATTGCCGAGTTCGGAAAGATGTTTTAAGGGAATATTTTCTTCAGGCATATGCTCGAAATGTTGTTGGCAGAGGTGAAAACAATAAATAGTTTGTTTGGATACAGCTGGAAAAAAGGGCTGTTCTAAACCCATTACATATGGGGTTTAGAACCCAATATTATGTTACGTAAATGAAACACATGACATGCTTTCCTCCTCCGCTCTGCTTTAAACGCTGTTAGGAGCTGTAAACAGGTGCCCGTCGTGGAATGACTGGGCTTCTGTCTACACATCGTGATGCGCTTTAATAGCTGCGCGTACAAAAACAATTCCAGTTAGCGTCCCTTGTATCATGTAAAAAACATAAGTCACGGTATTTCAAGTTTGGAACAAATAAATATTAGATTCCAAATTCATGACAATTCTTACAATTGTCTTCATGCCTAAATACCCCGTCTGTCGAGAGAGAAGTGTCATTGTTGGTATTATATGACCTAAATGTATCGGTGAACACTTGCAAAATAACCCCATCCAAAAAAAGTCTCTTTGTAAATCTGCATCGTTGAAGAGAATAGACGATCCCTTATTTCCAATTAAACATAAAACAAATTATTTACTAAAAAGAGATAAATAGGTTATAAAGCCGGAGGAGGTATTACTTCGTAACGTTTATTATCGAAAGCTGCTGCGTCACTGTAGTCCATAATTTCACAGGGAATTTTTTATCCTTACACCGTCATAACAAAACCATGTACACAACTTCTAACTGAAGTTTACCCATGTCGGACGACAGTTCGCAGACAGAAGACGATCTGAGACGGACGGAAGGCGATCATTCCTATACAATGGGCGACAACGATGAAAGGAAGCGCCTGATTCAGTGGGAGGACGGATTCGAGGGAGACGAACTGTCCGCGGGTCGAGGTGGGTGAAGACTAACTCATTGAGAATTGTCAGCTGTTGCCACTGGTTGTCGTAACGTCCGTGTCATATTCCTTGTCATCTGACCTAGCCAGCGTTAACACAAGGGTTTCCATGTTAGCTAAGCCCATGAACCATCCCAGCAATTCCCACTCTTGATCTTAATGAAAATATGGCTCCGAAAATATTGTATTTTATACCAGAAAGATCGGTTGGTTGGCTGGTTGGTTGGTTGGCTGGTTGGTTGGTTGTTTTGTTGTTTACGCCGCACTCAGCAATATTCGAGCTATATGACGGCGGTCTGTGATATTTTATGTCTTTCAACTAAAAGATACCCATCTTTGTTTATTTTTTGTACACACAGATAATGTAAGACTAACCTTCCCAGCCCAATTAATCAGCTGTTGATAAATATGAGGTCAGGTGAAATGGGGTTTATTGTCACGTTAAAGATTATTGCAATTATATATCAACATCCAACTCAGACAGAACACTCACTCCGACCCAGCCAGTTCTTATTTTATCCCCTTAATGCCATGCTACAGGTAACAACAAGTTAGGGCTGGGACGAGTCCAAATTTACTTCCCGGGACCCACCCCCCTATTTCAGACCCTACCCGGGTACCCACCCCCCTATTACCCGACCCTACCCGGGTACCCACTGTAGGTCTCAGAGATGTCTCAATTGGGAACATTTGCAGCATAGCCCTGGCAAATAGTATTTAGATACATTTAAACAATCTGGTCATTCATACACTGAAGCTGAATTAAGTTATACATGTATCTTTATTCAACTATATGAAAAAATCAGAAGGAATGGGTGCATAGTCAGAAAGAAATGCGAACATTAGTGGTTTGTAGTGTAACCATAGAGTTCAAGATAATTTTTGTCATTAAACAATATATCACGTGACTGACCACGGGTCCGGGTAGTCCTGTGGGTACCCGGGTCCTACTCAGTACCCACCAACCCAGGTACCCGAGTTAACCGTCCCAGCCCTAAGATAAATGTATTCATCATCATCCATGTCAGAGTGATGAGATCTGATTGGTCAATGTGATCTTGATATAATACTGTGTAACCCGCCTTGGAGGGGAATAAACTTCTCAGTGGGTGAATAAATCTCTTATACCCCGCCACAAGCACTGCAGGCTGCACATGGATTTCTGAGAGACAGAAAAAATCCTTTATATCCAGCTTCAAAGCAAAAAGACATACGTTTTTTCCAAGTTCCATTTTCCAGCAGATGCTCTACCAGCTAGACCATGGAGGCAGAAATAAGTGGAAAAACTTAAGGATAAGTCGACCCCCCGTGCCTCTCAACGACACGGTTGAAAGTGAAATACAATTCCTCATAGATTGTGATATTTACACTGACTTAAGATATGACACGAAATTTAGGTTGTGTCAAAAAGTCAACATATGCTTGCTCTCTCATAAGAGAGTGGTGTTTCACAGAGGCATTACATACCGTATTCGACGTAATAAGCGCCCAGGGCGCTCTCAAAATTAGAAATAGGGGGCTCTTATTGGAATATTATTTTGGTGAAAAAAAGATAAATTTTGTGGTTTATGCAGACCGCCTGAAATGTTTATATATGACAGATAAATTTTTCCAGAATTTAATTGCCCATAATTAAGGGCGCATATAGGACTCGAGTGCATATTATACGCGAATAAATAAGTCTTGTGTACATTGAACAATCGGAAGGGGTGCTAAATGGGATTGTTCACTAGCCAATATATTAGCGAATATCACCGTGGGCGCTTATTAGAGCGGGGCGCTTATTATGTTAAATACGGTATTTTGATCAGGACTTTGGATTTAGTGAACCAACCAAAACTGCACCCTTCATACAGCTCGTGAAAGGGACTCGCAAGGATTATGTGGACCTGCTCAGACACAGATATTCGGCGCCAAGTCTCAGGCAATTGTCTTCAAAAGTTCTCAAATTGGATATTGCCTTGTTGTAGTATACAGGGATTTACCTTCACTTATAAACCTGCAGTGACGTCATCCTATTGTTCTCTAGTTGGGTTAAATCTCATAAACAGGGACGTTGTAATGTCCCTGGGATTTTATAGGATATTCAAGTCATATTTGCTATTTAATGTGTTATAATATCCCAGGGATTTTATATAATGTCCTGGGTATTTTATTAATATAACTTCCGTTCAGATTGTAACATGTAACGATCGTTTTCTTTATATTCCCGAGGATCAAACTCGCAACCTTCATATCTGTAGCCCAGTGAGTGTACCACGAGGCTACAGAGGTGTTGATAAGCCTCACTGGTTTTTAGAATGTCCTTTTCAAGATCCATACGCCAGCAACAGATATTTTACGCCTGTTTCCTAAGGTTCATGGAAATTATGTTGGAAACATAAAAATGTTGATAAATGTTGTTTTCAGTTTCTTTTTTCGGTTCATAAGTTAGATAAAACACTTCCCCTCGGGTTTTTATGATATCTAAAACCGTTATCCTTGGGATGCACAGAGCTCCAGATAAGCTTTTGGTGTTGTGGGTATTTTACCCATGCATTTTAAAATCACTTGGTATCAGTAATTCTATCTGGGTATTCAAATTTCTGTTACCCACTAGTTTTTACACATGTGGGTATTTAAGTTAAATATTTAAAAACACTATTCATCAAGTCCCTGCAAACTGGTGTCGTGTGGGTTCGAGAGCTTTATAGGACTCAAAAATACCACGATACTTCCACACGAAAGTGTGATGGCAAATGATCATGATGTAACTGTCATCGTGGAGTTTGGCAAGGTTGACGGAATGCCCGTTTATAATTTCAAAATAAGTTGCTGATTTGCTAATCGAATACGCAGGGTTACTTCACAATATTTTGATGATATGCACATGTTTTATTTTTGTAGCGTATCTGTAATGTTCGTTACGTATTTGATACGCTTGGATTTTATTTTACTGCATATATCTGCATTTCTGATGCGTATTTTACGCAGATACGCAGCTTATCTGGAGCTCTGGATGCATGTTTCAAATGTGATAAGAACCCTTGGACGTGCTTTATTGTACACTTATAATGGGTTGAAAATTAGTTTGGGGATAATTTTAAGTTTCTTTTTTCGGTTTATAAGCATGGAAAAACACTTTCCCTCGGTTTTGGTAGACAGAGCATGCCCTGGGGAGAGGGAAAAACCAAGGGGGCGAAGCCTCCTTGGTTTTTCCCCACGCCCCCTTGGTTTTTCCCTCTCCCCAGGGCATGCTCTGTCTACCAAAACCGAGGGAAAGTGTTTTTCCATGCTTATAAACTGAAAAAAGAAACTTAAAACAACATTTATCAACATTTTTATGTTTCGAACATACTTTCCATGAACCTTAGGTAACGCGCGTAAAATATCTGTTGCTGGCGTACAGATCTTGAAAAGGACATTCTAAAAACCAGTGAGGCTTATCAACACCTCTGTAGCCTCGTGGTACACTCACTGGGCTACAGATATGAAGGTTGCGAGTTCGATCCTCGGGAATATAAAGAAAACATTTGTCATTTGATTTTACATTTCATTACATGTTACAATCTGAACGCAAGTTATATTAATAAAATCCCAGGGACATTACAACATCCCTGTTTATGAGATTTAACCCGACTGGAAAGTAAAACCTCACAATATTTTTTAATGCCTATAGAAAGAATTCTCTTACTTAATAGCGATCCCAATGAATAGGTTTATAAGTAAGATAAAACACTTCCCCTCGGGTTGTTATGAAATTTAAAACCCTTTCCCTTGGAAAATCCCTCGGGATGTGGGTTTTAAATATCATAACAACCTAAATTGTTTGATAGGCATTACTTAGAAGTTGACGGATCGACAGAGATCAAGGCTATTTCATCCCATCAGCCTACTATGAACTCATCAAGAAATAATCACTTATCCTGTTTATTGGCTTCATGTCCTATTGTCTTCCATCCATGTGTTCTCTGTCAATCGTGTTGTGACAGCATCATCCCTTTGTTGTCAACACCTACCAATGTTATCCCACTCATGTATGCACTTGTTGTTACTGTTAATCCTCCACCTACTATATATATTCTGTACTATTTCCCTCATTCAACAACCCGAAACCACAGAACACGCACTCATCCACTGCACCCACTACCAAACACACAGAACCACACTACAAACCAACCTCAATCTAAATAAGGTTCCTACTCTAGATGAAATACTAAACCCTCAAAATAAACTAGAAAACTTCAAGGCCCTAGGCGTATTCCTAATCAAAACAGGCCTAATTAAGCGCATCTAAAAACTAATTAATCTACCAATCCAAAATCCAATAAACATACAAACACCCACCTCACCCAGCTCCCTTAGTCCCCTCCTCCATCCACCTCGGCATTTATTCCAAATTTTAAAATTTCAAAAATCGATATAAGCAACCCCTAAAAGCCCCCTCTTGGGTTGCACACACCACTTTCACCCTTCTCGGAATACACTAAATGGTCTGGCCAGGCCCATGTGCGAAATACGCTGCAGTCGGAAAGCGCACGTTAAATCTTCTATATCAGTCAGTCAGTCGGTCCCTCATTCATAGACTTGGTCACAGAAAGCACTATGACAAGGTTTGTTCATCTTGCAATCAGGCTGAAACCATTGACCACGTGTTACTAGAATGTCAAGACCATGCCCCAGCCCGGGCTAGGTTAAAACAAGAATTACAGTTAGATCCGCTATCTGTCATAGATCTCCTAAAGCCAAGAGATGCAATAGGGAAGGCCAAACTAACTCTATTTCTGAGAGATGGACAGCTGCTCGAACGTATATAAACAGAGCAGCCAAGGATCAAAACGAAATCATATCAATATAAGAAAATAGAAATCATATCAATGCAAAAACAGAAATTATGTGAACACCGAACTCACAATAGATATGTGTACCCTACTCACACACAGGAGTCCCAAAGAGGGACAGGTCAGCCGAAATTGCTTAGGCAGAAGGCGACCTCTTAAACACTTAATGCAACAACAACAACCCTCATTCAGTCCTGCTTGACAACGGTATAAGGATCTATACCGAAACGTAGCTTTTCACAGTATTAAAGAAGTTGTTATTCATAAAATTGTGTCTATCTTATCATAACAACCCTCGGACGTGTTTTTTCTATTCTTTCAAACCCCCAGTGACGTCATCCTATTGTTCTCAATATAACAGGGATGTTATAATATTCCCAGGATTTTAGTAATACAATTTTCATTTACATTATAACATAAATGTTTCTGGCTAGATATTTATTTGGATTTGAACAGAATGTTATGACATGTAAAATCAAATGAGAAATGTTTTCTTCATATTCCCGAAGATCGAACACGCAACTTCTTGTCTGTAGATATTTATTTTGCATTTGAACAGAATGTAATGACATTTAAAATCAAATGAGAAATGTTTTCTTCATATTCCCGAAGATCGAACACGCAACTTCTTGTCTGTAGATATTTATTTTGCATTTGAACAGAATGTAATGACATTTAAAATCAAATGAGAAATGTTTTCTTCATATTCCCGAAGATCGAACACGCAACTTCTTGTCTGTAGATATTTATTTTGCATTTGAACAGAATGTAATGAAATGTAAAATCAAATGAGAAATGTTTTCTTCATATTCCCGAAGATCGAACACGCAACTTCTTGTCTGTAGATATTTATTTTGCATTTGAACAGAATGTAATGACATGTAAAATCAAATGAGAAATGTTTTCTTCATATTCCCGAAGATCGAACACGCAACTTCTTGTCTGTAGATATTTATTTTGCATTTGAACAGAATGTAATGACATGTAAAATCAAATGAGAAATGTTTTCTTCATTTTCCCGAAGATCGAACACGCAACTTCTTGTCTGTAGCCTAGTGAGTGTACCACTAGGCTACAGAGGCGTGGATAAATCACAATGCTATTTAGAATGTATTTTTCAAGTTCTGTACCATAGCTGCCGATATTTTACACCCTTTCCAAAGGTTCATGGAAAGTATGTTCGATACATAAAATTGTTGATAATTACTACAATTAACTTTCTTTATGTATATCGTATTTCCTCTCTTAGATGCCATGGTCTATTAATTTCGTGCAAACCGTTGACCCATCGTCTGTTAGAGGCCGGCGTGTGTTATTCTGTTCATTGCTGGCACAGCTGCAACTCACTACTTACCAAATCCTAAATTCTCAGAGCTCCAGATAACTTTTTGAGCAATTGAGTTTTTAGTTTTACTCTTTTACATTTTTTATTGGGTAACCAATATTTTGTCAATCACTTGATTGTCTGGTCCAGACTTGATTATTTTACAGACCGCTCATCTATTCATCACTCTATTGGGTTTTTCAAATTAGTGAAGACTTTAAGGTAAAAAAAAAAGGAATAGATGGTATATAACTGTTCTAAATATATAGGCTTGACTTGGAAAGTAAATTAGCTCCTAATTGTGTTTTGGAAACTAGCTCCTTTGTATGCATACTGAAAAAGCTTCATTGGGTATAAAAATACATTTGAGTTTTTTATTTAATGCATACGTTTCCTGTACGCAAGTTGATGGAAAGTAATTGGGTTTTGAATATTTTTGGGGTATTTAAGCAAATACGCTGCTTATCTGTAGCTCAGGAACTGTCATTACCATATTCGACGTAATAAGCGCCGCTCTCAAAGCGCCCACGGCGATATTTGCTAATATATTGGTTAGTGAACAATCCCAATTAGCACCCCTTCCGATTGATCAATGTACACAAGACTTATTTATCCCCGTATAATACGTACTTGTGTGTTATATGCACCCTTAATTATGGGCAATCAAATTCTGGAAAAATATATCTGTCGTACATAAACATTTCAGGCTGTCAGCATAAACCACGAAATTTATCTTTCAACTCTGTTTTTTTCACCAAAATAATATTCTAATAAGAGCCCCCTATATCTAATTTTGAGATTGCCCTGGGCACTTATTACGTCGAATACGGTATTCATCACAGTCTTATTTACAATAAAATTATTTCCCCAAAATATTTAATCAACCCAGGGATGTTTAAAACAATGAACAATGGTTTCAATTCATTTTCTGTTTCACATTCATGTTTTGACTACCTTGGGAATACCTCCTTCACATACTGAATTTAATAAACAATGCCTTTCCACAGTAATTGAGCGCAGTAACATACTCAGGCCGAAACTAGCAAAGCCACATTCCGCTTGTGATGAACAAGCATGTACCCCTGTGAAATTTCCATGAATTGGTCATAAACAAATCATGAAAACTTCATGAAGAGTTGTTCATGAACAGCCCATGAAATGTTCATGGGCACTTTGTGAACATTAAATGGCACAATAAGTCGTGAACTGTTCTTGAACTTACGCTTACAAACTGCTCAATTTAGTTCATGAAAACATCTTGAACTTAAGTTCACAAATGTTACAGTTTGGATCATGAGTAGTTCAAGAACTGAAATTCATGAAATGTTCATGAACAGCACAGTTACTTTAAGAAATGATTAGAAAACACCTTTTGACCTTCACTTTTTGCTATCTTGTATGCCGCAGTCTGATTGGTCGGATGAAAGGTCGTTCTGATTTGATTGAGATTGGAAAAATTGGAAAAAGTCATATTATTCTTCAAAACCGTTTTTTAAAAATGTTCTTATTCTCATAAGGGGGCATGGGTGGCCCAGTCGTCTAAGGTGCCGCGATTCGCTGTGCAGAGTTGCATCCTTTGTTCACGCCAGAAACCTATGATTGTGGGTTCGAATCCCGGTTCGCCCCGATTATGTTTCTAGGTTTGTCAGCACCATACCCGTGCTCATGGGTTTCAGAGAAGTGGTAAACGTCTGAGACGTGCATCACTTCAGGCTTTCCTCCCACAATAAGCTGACATGCCGTGATATAACTGTAATACTGTTAAAAGTGGCGTGAAACCCAACTCACTCACTCACTTATTCTCATAAATTCAAATTGGGATTTTTTAATGTCATTTGCTACAAACTTGGGTTCATATATTGGCCCCTGAGAAGGTCTAGATATACTTCTGTATCATATTGATCATTGGAGTTGTCAGGTTGATTATCAAGTGCACCGTGCTTGCCGTAAAAGGCGACTATGCTTGCCGTAAAAGGCGACCATGCTTGCCGTAAAAGGCGACTATGCTTGCCGTAAAAGGCGACTATGCTTGCCGTAAAAGGCAGCCAACGGAATCGGGTGGTCAGGCTCGCTGACTTGGTTGATGCAAGTCATCGATCCCAATTGCGTGGATCGATGCTCATGATGTCAATCACTGGATTGTCTGGTCCAACTCTATTATTTACAGACCACTGTCATATAGCTGGAATATTTCTGAGTGTGGCATTAAACAACAAACGAACGAACGATTATGAAGTTGATCCTCATGAAACTAAACAGCATAATGTGATATGAAACAACCAAGAAACAAAACTGTTCGTCCATGTGTCCTTTTGATAGTGGAGACCGCCTCCGTGGTCTTGTGGTAGAGCGTCCGCCCGGAGAGCGGAAGGTCCAGGGTTCGATCCCGGGCCGCCTCCGTGGTCTTGTGGTAGAGCGTCCGCCCGGAGAGCGGAAGGTCCAGGGTTCGATCCCGGGCCGCCTCCGTGGTCTTGTGGTAGAGCGTCCGCCCGGAGAGCGGAAGGTCCAGGGTTCGATCCCGGACCGCCTCCGTGGTCTTGTGGTAGAGCGTCCGCCCGGAGAGCGGAAGGTCCAGGGTTCGATCCCGGGCCGCCTCCGTGGTCTTGTGGTAGAGCGTCCGCCCGGAGAGCGGAAGGTCCAGGGTTCGATCCCGGGCCGCCTCCGTGGTCTTGTGGTAGAGCGTCCGCCCGGAGAGCGGAAGGTCCAGGGTTCGATCCCGGACCGCCTCCGTGGTCTTGTGGTAGAGCGTCCGCCCGGAGAGCGGAAGGTCCAGGGTTCGATCCCGGACCGCCTCCGTGGTCTTGTGGTAGAGCGTCCGCCCGGAGAGCGGAAGGTCCGGGGTTCGATCCCGGACCGCCTCCGTGGTCTTGTGGTAGAGCGTCCGCCCGGAGAGCGGAAGGTCCAGGGTTCGATCCCGGACCGCCTCCGTGGTCTTGTGGTAGAGCGTCCGCCCGGAGAGCGGAAGGTCCAGGGTTCGATCCCGGACCGCCTCCGTGGTCTTGTGGTAGAGCGTCCGCCCGGAGAGCGGAAGGTCCAGGGTTCGATCCCGGGCCGCCTCCGTGGTCTTGTGGTAGAGCGTCCGCCCGGAGAGCGGAAGGTCCAGGGTTCGATCCCGGGCCGCCTCCGTGGTCTTGTGGTAGAGCGTCCGCCCGGAGAGCGGAAGGTCCAGGGTTCGATCCCGGGCCGCCTCCGTGGTCTTGTGGTAGAGCGTCCGCCCGGAGAGCGGAAGGTCCAGGGTTCGATCCCGGGCCGCCTCCGTGGTCTTGTGGTAGAGCGTCCGCCCGGAGAGCGGAAGGTCCAGGGTTCGATCCCGGGCCGCCTCCGTGGTCTTGTGGTAGAGCGTCCGCCCGGAGAGCGGAAGGTCCAGGGTTCGATCCCGGGCCGCCTCCGTGGTCTTGTGGTAGAGCGTCCGCCCGGAGAGCGGAAGGTCCAGGGTTCGATCCCGGGCCGCGTCATACAAAAAGACGTTAAAAGATGGTACTTGTTGTTACCCTGTCTGGCGCTCGGCATTAAGGGGCTAAAACAAGGACTGGTCGGCTCGGAGTCTGTATACTGTGTCTGAGTGGGGTATTCATGTTAAACTGCGGCATGGTATCTCAGTGAGCTAGCACTATAAATCGGCATCAGTCCGGACTAGTACAAGCAGCCACACACACACATACACGTGCATGCACGTCGCTATATAAGTGCAATAATCTTGGACGCGACGTTAAACCCCATTTCACCTCACCTCACCTCACCTCACCTCACCTCACCTCACCTCACCTCACCTCACCTCTGATAGTGGAACTGTATGCTGTGTACGAGATGTTTGTATTAATATAGACCAGGAAATGTAACAATGACTGTCAAAGGTCAAATCACAGCTTGATGTACAGCTGGTGACTATTTCAGTTTCAACATGATTATTAAACCAGATACACTAGCAGATATTTTAATAAGGACTGTCAGGCCCTGGTGAATCAGTTGTCATGGTGACTGATTTACGACACCCATTGTCTGAAGAACATTTGATTGCAAAGGCTCATTACCCTGGAGCCATGACAAGTGTATGCCTTGAAACATTTAATTGCTGTTATTTATAAGATGCTAATCCTAATTGTTAATCCCCAGTTTTGTGTACATCGACCGTCTGCCATCCTGAACAGGATGTGCAAGTTTGTCACTGATGATTTACTGTTTACATTTATATTTATTACTTACTAAATGTCAGGTGACCTTGGCTATATAAGCCTTGGTCCAGAAAGGGAGAGGAGGGGAAAAAAAGGTCTTACCCTTAGCCTAGCTAGGGTTAGGCTGGGTGCTCCGGGGCACCAAGACAACAAGCACTACCACTATGTGCTGACTTGGCACATAGTGTCATTTGTATGTATGTATCTACATGTATAAAGTAAAACTGTATATACTGCAAGCCATCGTCTCCAAGTTGTCACTCCTACTGAGAACCATACGTCGGCCCCTTGCATATACGAGTGTGCAAATCGTTCATTAATCAACGTCGGATCGAAATGTATGTCACCTATGTAATAGTTTGACTATGTTGATTAATAGACTGAAATAGGATTTTAATAGAGCAAAGTAGGGCTGGGACGAGTCCAAATTTACTTCCCGGGTACCCACCCCCCTATTACCCGACCCTACCTGGGTACCCACCCCCCTATTACCCGACCCTACCCGGGTACCCACCCCCTTATTACGCGACCCTACCCGGGTACCCACCCCCCTATTACCCGACCCTACCTGGGTACCCACCCCCTTATTACGCGACCCTACCTGGGTACCCACCCCCTTATTACGCGACCCTACCCGGGTACCCACCCCCCTATTTCCCGACCCTACCCGGGTACCCACTGTAAAATGTCCGATTGGGCACATTTGTAGAATAGCCCTGGCGAATAGTATTTAGATACACGTAATAAACAACCTGGTCATTCATACACTGAAGCTGAATTATGTTATATCTTTATTCAACCATATTAAAAATCAGAAGGAATGGGTGCATAGTCAGAAAGAAATGTGAACATTAGTGACTTGTATTGTTACCATATAGTTCTAGATAATTTTTGTCATTAAACGATATATCACATGACTAACCATGGGTCCGGGTAGTCCTGTGGGTACGTGGGTCCTGCTCACTACCCACCTGACCTTGGTACCCGAATACCAATCCCAGCCCTAGATCAAAGGGTGTCTATTACAATTATTAATTTTTAGCTCAGCTTGATATTTCTGGTGTGATGGGGCTTGTCATGCCTATGCCCTGGTTCAAATCAACACATGGGTACAATGTGTGACACCCTGGTTCAATTCCCCACATGGGTACAATGTGTCACACGCTGATTCAATTCCCCACATGGGTACAATGTGTGATGCTCTGGTTCAATTCCCCACATGGGTACAATGTGTGACACCCTGGTTCAATTCCCCACATGGGTACAATGTGTGACACCCTGTTTCAATTCCCCACATGGGTACAATGTGTGACACCCTGGTTCAATTCCCCACATGGGTACAATGTATGACACCCTGTTTCAATTCCCCACATGGGTACAATGTGTGACACCCTGGTTCAATTCCCCACATGGGTACAATGTGTGACGCTCTGGTTCAATTCCCCACATGGGTACAATGTGTGACGCTCTGGTTCAATTCCCCACATGGGTACAATGTATGACACCCTGGTTCAATTCCCCACATGGGTACAATGTGTCACACGCTGGTTCAATTCCCCACATGGGTACAATGTGTCACACGCTGGTTCAATTCCCCACATGGGTACAATGTGTGACACCCGGTTCAATTCCCCACATGGGTACAATGTGTGACGCTCTGGTTCAATTCCCCACATGGGTACAATGTGTGACGCTCTGGTTCAATTCCCCACATGGGTACAATGTGTGACGCTCTGGTTCAATTCCCCACATGGGTACAATGTGTGACACCCTGGTTCAATTCCCCACATGGGTACAATGTGTGACGCTCTGGTTCAATTCCCCACATGGGTACAATGTGTGACGCTCTGGTTCAATTCCCCATATGGGTACAATGTGTGACACCCTGGTTCAATTCCCCACATGGGTACAATGTGTGACACCCTGGTTCAATTCCCCACATGGGTACAATGCTTATGGGACTTGCTGGCTTTTAAAATTCTTATAGACACAATCTCATTAAAATCAGATCTTAGTTCTCGCTACCGCTAAACAAAGATCTGAGGACATCCCATTACGGGTCACGTCAGACCGACCTTGCGCGAACTTTGACTGACCAATGGAATGACCAATCAGAAGGCAGCTTTCTCGTGCTTTACGGCACTAATTTCAAATTGGCGACTACGCTTTGAACCATATTTTGACAAATTCTCGATTAAAAAAATTTGAAACCTAAACAAAAGAACATTCTGGAATGGATAATAGATGGTCTAGATTGTATGGATTCAGCCGTTAAACCCGTAACTATCGTTCGAAATACCCCGTGTTAAAGTTTTCGAAATTGCATGATTAGAAATCACATTCCGACTGTCACTTTCATGATCTGGTAAGCGACGCTCTGATTGGTCGGATGAAAGGTCGTTCTGACGTGACCCCTAATGGGATGTGCTCAGATCTTTGTTTAGCGGTAGCGAGAACTAAGGTCTGATTTAAATGAGATTGTTATAAACACTGATTCTATACAGGAAGCTGGTTGTGAAACATTTCGATTTTACGTTTAGGGGGATCAGTTTCTAATTTCTGAGTTTCGTAATTTCACTTCGACTTGTCACTTACGTAGACTTTGCCAACAAGATGAAAGTCTGCTTGATTTTGAAAAACACAATATACCGTATTCGACATAATAAGCGCCCCGCTCTAATAAGCGCCCACAGCGATATTTGCTGATATATTGGCTAGTGAACAATCCCAATTAGCACCCTTTCCGATTGATCAATGTACACAAGACTGCTTTATTATACCCCCGTTTACGAAGTAAATCGGGGTATATAGCGTTCCGATCGTCCGTCCGTCCTTCCGTCCAAGCTTTTGTACGGCCCATATCTTTTTAACTATGCATCCTAGCTTCACCAAATTTGCTACACACATTTACCACAATGAGTACTTGTGCCTTTTGCTAGTTTGAAGATTCTGAATTGTTACATTTTTGCCGTTTCCATGGAATCATGGTGATACATAAATTTTGGGTAGAGTTTTCGTATGATCCATGTTTACAATATTATGTATCCTAGCTTCAGCAAACCTACTACATTAACCACTATGATTGTTTTTTTTAATCTTTTATAAGATTCTGAAAGTTTTCTCTTTTGCTGTTTTCATGGAAACATGATGGAATTTAGAAATTTTGATGACTGGTTTTGTATAGCTAATATATTTTCCAAAATTGTTTCCACACATGTAGATCATCATAAGTATCTGTGCTTTGTGTTAGTTTGAATTTATGAATTCTTTACCATATCTGTTAAGGCTAGATGGAAATTATTAATTTTCGATTTTCTTATATGATATTGTTCCATTTTTTATGTGTTTTTATATCATCAATTTTTGGTGCTTTTGATAATTCTTCTTATGTAACTCTTCAATCAAATTTTTGTTCAAAGGTGTTCATGGTGATGTACTTCCTCGTAGTGAACACTGGTAACATGGGAGATTTGGGGGGGGGGGGGGTCAATTGTCACTGGAACTCAATCTTAGTTTTTAAAACATTGAAGTTAAAATCAGTTAGAAATATGTAATATTTCATTAATTAACAAACTATTTACTATTTGTTGTTGACCGGAGGGGATAACGGGGGTATGTGAGCTTTTCTCACTTCTTTCTTGTTCGTCTATAATACGCAGTCATGTGCTATATGCACTCTTAATTATGGACATTAAAATTTGGAAAAATATGTCTGTCGTATATAAACATTTCAGGCTGTCACCATAAACACATGATAAACCACGAAATTTACGATCGTTCAACTCTGGGTTTTTTCACCAAAATAATATTCTAATAAGAGCCCTCTTGTGAGAGCACTTATTACGTCGAATATGGTAACTGTATTTTAGAAACAGATGTATACATCAGTATTTTTAATCATGGTATGCCAATATACCTGGCGATGATTGGCTGTGCACACAGGCTGGTCGAACCCCATCAGCATGTCTATCTGCTTCATTAAATCTTAACACCTGATGTGTTAACACATTATTTGGTGTTTATATTCATGCTTTTTACCACACGTATTGTACCCTGGATGAATGTAAACTACTCCTTTTCCTTGAAGTCTATTTTGCCATGTCCTTTCAAATACCAGCTCGAGTGATTAATGCTGATTTATGGATTTATATTTCCACAATAAGCTGTTTCGCTTTATATCGAGGCATACCCCCTTTTTTTTTATAGTGAGGTGGTATTGACAGCATGTAACAGGTGGTAGGGTTTCATGTTTACATGACAAAGCGATGGAGATCTCGATATTGCAATGTTGAAAGTGAAAGCTTGTGGTATGGTTGTGTCATTACTAGTCTTGGAGAGAACATGCCTTCGTTTCTAACAGTAGAACATGAGTGACGACCATTTGGTTTGAATGAAGATCTGGTGATCATGACGACTGTCGATTATGAACAATTGTCGGAGTTTGGAAGCAGTGAACCTATATATTCTGCAGGTTTGTTCATCGGTCATGTTTGTTTGTTTGTTTGTTTGTTGTTTAACACCGCACTCAGCAATATTCCAGCCATATGACAGCGGTCTGTAAATAATCGAGTCTGGACCAGACAGTCCAGTGATTCACATCCTGAACATCGATCCGTGCAGTTAGGATACATGCATCAATCAAGTCGGTCAGCCTGACCACCCGATCCCGTTAGTCGCCTCAAACGACAAGCATAGTTGCTTTTTACGGCAAGCATGGGTTGCTGAAGACCTACTCTACCCCGGATCTTCATGGGTCTACTGGTCAAGTTAACAGCCATGGAAACACACTTCTAGCATTGTAAACATCAGCATATGATAAACACAACTGTATAGGATCCGCCTCCTCAGTGCCAGTAAAGCATACAGAGAAATTAAGGGCATAAAGTATGAATTATTTTCAGTGGAACGAATCTTTTTGACTGAATTCATTAATTTTGTGCAATTGTATAACCCTTCTTTGTAATATCTGTGAATAGTAAGTCTCATATCATTGTTGTCTTGGCTAACGGTAATGTATGAAATATGGATTTGTTAGATCCAGGTTATTCATTCTTTGTGATAATATTGTTATGGGAAAATATATTTGACGTATTTGGTTTTAGATATGACTTTGTATGCATTATTCACATGTGTGAAGTCCTGGTTCAATTCCCCACATGGGTACAATGTGTGACACGCTGGTTCAATTCCCCACATGGGTACAATGTGTGACACCCTGGTTCAATTCCCCACATGGGTACAATGTGTGATGCTCTGGTTCAATTCCCCACATGGGTACAATGTGTGACACCCTGGTTCAATTCCCCACATGGGTACAATGTGTGATACCCTGGTTCAATTCCCCACATGGGTACAATGTGTGACACCTGGTTCAATTCCCCACATGGGTACAATGTGTGACACCCTGGTTCAATTCCCCACATGGGTACAATGTGTGACGCCCTGGTTCAATTCCCAACATGGGTACAATGTGTGACGCCCTGGTTCAATTCCCAACATGGGTACAATGTGTGATGCCCTGGTTCAATTCCTCACATGGGTACAATGTGTGACGCTCTGGTTCAATTCCCCACATGGGTACAATATGTGACGCCCTGGTTCAATTCCCAACATGGGTACAATGTGTGATGCCCTGGTTCAATTCCCAACATGGGTACAATGTGTGATGCCCTGGTTCAATTCCCAACATGGGTACAATGTGTGATGCCCTGGTTCAATTCCCCACATGGGTACAATGTGTGACGCTCTGGTTCAATTCCCAACATGGGTACAATGTGTGATGCCCTGGTTCAATTCCCAACATGGGTACAATGTGTGATGCCCTGGTTCAATTCCCAACATGGGTACAATGTGTGACGCCCTGGTTCAATTCCCAACATGGGTACAATGTGTGACGCCCTGGTTCAATTCCCCACATTGGTACAATGTGTGACACCCTGGTTCAATTCCCCACATGGGTACAATGTGTGACACCCTGGTTCAATTCCCCACATGGGTACAATGTGTGACACCCTGGTTCAATTCCCCACATGGGTACAATGTGTGACGCTCTGGTTCAATTCCCCACATGGGTACAATGTGTGATGCCCTGGTTCAATTCCCAACATGGGTACAATGTGTGACACCCTGGTTCAATTCCCAACATGGGTACAATGTGTGACGCCCTGGTTCAATTCCCAACATGGGTACAATGTGTGACGCCCTGGTTCAATTCCCCACATTGGTACAATGTGTGACACCCTGGTTCAATTCCCCACATGGGTACAATGTGTGACACCCTGGTTCAATTCCCCACATGGGTACAATGTGTGACACCCTGGTTCAATTCCCCACATGGGTACAATGTGTGACGCTCTGGTTCAATTCCCCACATGGGTACAATGTGTGACACCCTGGTTCAATTCCCCACATGGGTACAATGTGTGACACCCTGGTTCAATTCCCCACATGGGTACAATGTGTGACACCCTGGTTCAATTCCCCACATGGGTACAATGTGTGACACCCTGGTTCAATTCCCCACATGGGTACAATGTGTGACGCTCTGGTTCAATTCCCCACATGGGTACAATGTGTGATGCCCTGGTTCAATTCCCAACATGGGTACAATGTGTGATGCCCTGGTTCAATTCCCAACATGGGTACAATGTGTGACGCCCTGGTTCAATTCCCAACATGGGTACAATGTGTGACGCCCTGGTTCAATTCCCCACATTGGTACAATGTGTGACACCCTGGTTCAATTCCCCACATGGGTACAATGTGTGACACCCTGGTTCAATTCCCCACATGGGTACAATGTGTGATGCCCTGGTTCAATTCCCCACATGGGTACAATGTGTGACACCCTGGTTCAATTCCCCACATGGGTACAATGTGTGACACCCTGGTTCAATTCCCCACATGGGTACAATGTGTGATGCCCTGGTTCAATTCCCCACATTGGTACAATGTGTGACACCCTGGTTCAATTCCCCACATGGGTACAATGTGTGACACCCTGGTTCAATTCCCCACATGGGTACAATGTGTGACACCCTGGTTCAATTCCCCACATGGGTACAATGTGTGACACCCTGGTTCAATTCCCCACATGGGTACAATGTGTGACACCCTGGTTCAATTCCCAACATGGGTACAATGTGTGACGCTCTGGTTCAATTCCCCACATGGGTACAATGTGTGATGCCCTGGTTCAATTCCCCACATGGGTACAATGTGTGACACCCTGGTTCAATTCCCCACATGGGTACAATGTGTGACACCCTGGTTCAATTCCCAACATGGGTACAATGTGCAACACCCTGGTTCAATTCCCCACATGGGTACAATGTGTCACGCCCTGGTTCAATTCCCCACATGGGTACAATGTGTGACACCCTGGTTCAATTCCCAACATGGGTACAATGTGTGACGCTCTGGTTCAATTCCCCACATGGGTACAATGTGTGATGCCCTGGTTCAATTCCCCACATGGGTACAATGTGTGACACCCTGGTTCAATTCCCCACATGGGTACAATGTGTGACACCCTGGTTCAATTCCCAACATGGGTACAATGTGCAACACCCTGGTTCAATTCCCCACATGGGTACAATGTGTCACGCCCTGGTTCAATTCCCCACATGGGTACAATGTGTGACGGCCTGGTTCAATTCCCCACATGGGTACAATGTGTGATGCCTTGGTGTCCTCTGCCATATAGAGAATCTCACCTGAGTGTCTTTTGATATCAAATATATCAACACGAGTTGATAAAAGTGGAAAAACATCCGAGGCTTGCCGAGGATTTTTGCCTCTTTATCAACGAGTGTTGATATATTTGATATCAAAAGACACGAGGGTGAGATTTTATTTATCATCCAACATCAATCTTTCAACTTTTTCAATTTGTGGACAGTAATTAGCAGTGTCTTCAGTGTAAAAAGTACTGCTAACAGCTTCAGTAGCAGAGCCGTTAGTGATGTCATTTGATTGTGACGTCATGGTAACCAGTGACGTCACAATGGTCTGCAAAGCATTGTGATGTAATTTCATTGCAGCGATATCTATAGTGTAGATATCGCTTGATCTCATCCAAGCGATATCTCCTGTGGGAGCCAGTTTTGGATGATGAATCATTTTGTTTTCCTCACTATATGGTTACCATAATGCCGATGCGACGTTAAATCTTAACTCGGTCACTCATTCTTTATGATGATTGTGTCCATTCTTGAGGCACAGTATGGTCGCTACTTTCGGTGGCCTGTATACTATATATATATATGTGTGTGTGTGTGTGTGTTTTCCCGAAACACATCACACATACACACATACATATACATTCATATACATGCATACATATATACACCTTCATACATACATACATACATACATACATACATACATACATACATACATACATACATACATACATACATACATACATACATAAATATATACATACATACATACATACACACACACATTCACACACACACACACATATACACCTTCATACATACATACATACATACATACATACATACATACATACATACATACATACATACATACATATACACCTTCATACACACACACACACACACACATTCACACATACACGCACACATATACACCTTCATACATACATACATACATACATACATACATACATACATACATACATACATACATACATACATACATACATACATACATACATACATACATACATACATACATACATACATACATACATACATACATACATATACACCTTTATACATACATACATACATACATACATACATACATACATACATACATACATACATACATACATACATACATATACACCTTTATACATACATACATACATACATACATACATACATATACACCTTTATACATACATACACACATACATACATACATACATACATACATACATACATACATACATACATACATACATACATACATACATACATACATATACACCTTTATACATACATACACACATACATACATACATACATACATACATACATACATACATACATACATACATACATACATACATACATACATACATATACACCTTTATACATACATACATACATACATACATACATACATACATACATACATACATACATATACACCTTTATACATACATACATACATACATACATACATACATACATACATACATACATACATACATACATACATACATACATACATATACACCTTTATACATACATACATACATACATATACACCTTCATACATACATACATACATACATACATACATACATACATACATACATACATACATACATATACACCTTTATACATACATACATACATACATACATACATACATACATACATACATACATACATATACACCTTTATACATACATACATACATACATACATACATACATACATACATACATACATATACACCTTTATACATACATACACACATACATACATACATACATACATACATACATACATACATACATACATACATACATACATACATACATACATACATATACACCTTTATACATACATACATATACACCTTCATACATACATACATACATACATACATACATACATACATACATACATACATACATACATACATACATACATATACACCTTTATACATACATACACACATACATACATACATACATACATACATACATACATACATACATACATACATACATACTTATCTATAGCATTATTGTACAGGGCATGATTATTATTTTAATTTGTGTAGGATGTTTCCCCATTTTCGTTCAAATTGTAATAGACCATTGTTTTTTGTGGCAATGAATTTTTCAATCATAGCTGACTCTTTTAGTATTTTCCTAAAATTATCAAAACTTGGTTTCTCACCCTTAATACTTGATATATATATATTTATCATTTAATGGGTAGGTTTCTTGGCAGGATAAAGCCAACAGATAAAAACGATATCCGTTGGGGTCATATGCGGATAGAGATGCAAATATCAAATATCAAGTAGGGACTACTTTCAGTGTTTATAAACAAACATGGCGTCGCCCTCGTCATTCGGCGATCGAGTCAGAATTAACCATCGGGAATCTGGATAAACTACAGGGATAATTGCTATCATTATCAAAAGAACAGTCTAATATAATGAAAATCAGTGTCTAACTGTGACGTAGCTAAGGCATTTTATAAGTTTTGGAGATATAAATTTGGAAACAATTTTGAGGGACACGAGGCCTAGCCATGCAGGATCAGTAGCCATATCTGTGCTTGTAGACCTCTGCTGCTTGAAACCTTCTCTACAAATTAAAATAGTTTTACAATTATAATAGCCAAGGCTCGCTAAATACAATGTTTATTCCTAATGCAGGATATTTACCATCCCCAAACACACTCGCGCGATAACCTTTATATATCTTTTACTGGATATTATAATATGATTTAGTAAAAGTTTATTTTTGTCGAATCCAAATATAACTGAGTATTTGGTAAGTGAGATCCTAGTATGGATATCAAGGTTTAGAAAGGTTTCCAGTTTGCTCCAAAAGTGTTTAACATATTCACATTCCCAATATACATGTACAAAGTTTTCACCATTTAAGTCACAAAAGGAGCAAATATCATTATCAACTAGTTTCATTTTTAATAATGATGTTTACTGTTGATGACAGAAATATAAATTTCATACAGTAGACGATAATTACTACTTGTAAATATTGTGAAAAATTTGCTTTCATGGCCAATAACACTTGCCACTGTTGAACTGACTTTATTTAAAAAAAAATAAATTGAAAACCGTAAGTACCGTGAGATTAGAGTAAACCATCCTATGGCCTCTATTTTAGTTAAGCAGGTTGTGTTTGATTAATGGAATTCACCAGGGAGAACTGTAATTATAGTACACAGTGCAGTGAAACCCAGCCATGCATTGTAACAGAGCTCCAGATAATCTGCGTATCTGCGTGAAATACGCATCAGAAATGCAGAAATACGCAGTAAAATATAATCCAAGCGTATCAAATACGCAACGAACATTACAGATACGCTACAAAAATAAAATTTGTGCGTATCATCAAAATATTGTGAAGTAACCCTGCGTATTCGATTAGCAAATCAGCAACTTATTTTGAAATTATAAACGGGCATTCCGTCAACCTTGCCAAACTCCACGATGACAGTCACATCATGATCATTTGCCATTACACTTTCGTGTGGAAGTATCGTGGTATTTTTTAGTCCTATAAAGCTCTCGAACCCACACGACACCAGTTTGAATGATGAATAGTGTTTTTAAATATTTAACTTAAATACCCACATGTGTAAAAACTAGTGGGTAACAGAAATTTGAATACGCAGATAGAATTACTGATACCCAATGATTTTAAAATGCATGGGTAAAATACCAACAACACCAAAAGCTTATCTGGAGCTCTGTTGTAAAAAGGTTTAATCAATAGTGGAGACTGCTGTAGTAGCACTGACCTGGTGTGATTTCACAGCTGACAGTCTCCAGGTTGATAGTATATATATCAGCATGTACTATCCACCTGACAACTGTGTCTCTTAACCATGTGTATCAGCATATACTATCCACCTGACAACTGTCTCTCTTAACCATGTGTATGAGCATATACTATCCACCTGAAAACTGTCTCTTCAGTTAAACATCTCTATCAGCATATACTATCAACATGACAAATATCTCTTCAGTTTTGGCAAGAATGACACCAGGTGTTTGTTGTTTGCAGACAGGGAGCGCCCTCCAGCAGACGGCCAGAAGAATGTGTTCACATATGAAGAGGCTGTCACCTCCACAGGTAGGTCACACACCCACATGCGCTCAGTTCCAAATGATGATGATG
>NW_025963824.1:6928052-6988052 GCF_023055435.1 Haliotis rufescens
TTGAGGTTCTGTCGGTGTCCTTCCTCCTGCCCTCAGCTTCCTGTGAACTCAAGATGACGTCGTCACACAAGGGATGGCTTAGTGCCATTGTATTTGTGGGTGAGTCTCCTGTATTTGTGGGTGAGTCTCTCCTGTATTTGTGGGTGAGTCTCTCCTGTATTTGTGGGTGAGTCTCCTGTATTTGTGGGTGGGTCTCTCCTGTATTTGTGGGTGAGTCTCCTGTATTTGTGGGTGGGTCTCTCCTGTATTTGTGGGTGAGTCTCCTGTATTTGTGGGTGAGTCTCTCCTGTATTTGTGGGTGAGTCTCTCCTGTATTTGTGGGTGAGTCTCTCCTGTATTTGTGGGTGAGTCTCTCCTGTATTTGTGGGTGAGTCTCTCCTGTATTTGTGGGTGAGTCTCTCCTGTATTTGTGGGTGAGTCTCTCCTGTATTTGTGGGTGAGTCTCCTGTATTTGTGGGTGAGTCTCTCCTGTATTTGTGGGTGAGTCTCTCCTGTATTTGTGGGTGAGTCTCTCCTGTATTTGTGGGTGAGTCTCTCCTGTATTTGTGGGTGAGTCTCTCCTGTATTTGTGGGTGAGTCTCTCCTGTATTTGTGGGTGAGTCTCTCCTGTATTTGTGGGTGAGTCTCTCCTGTATTTGTGGGTGAGTCTCTCCTGTATTTGTGGGTGAGTCTTTCCTGTATTTGTGGGTGAGTCTCTCCTGTATTTGTGGGTGAGTCTCTCCTGTATTTGTGGGTGAGTCTCTCCTGTATTTGTGGGTGAGTCTCCTGTATTTGTGGGTGAGTCTCACCTGTATTTGTGGGTGAGTCTCTCCTGTATTTGTGGGTGAGTCTCTCCTGTATTTGTGGGTGAGTCTCTCCTGTATTTGTGGGTGAGTCTCTCCTGTATTTGTGGGTGAGTCTCTCCTGTATTTGTGGGTGAGTCTCTCCTGTATTTGTGGGTGAGTCTCTCCTGTATTTGTGGGTGAGTCTCTCCTGTATTTGTGGGTGAGTCTCTCCTGTATTTGTGGGTGAGTCTCTCCTGTATTTGTGGGTGAGTCTCTCCTGTATTTGTGGGTGAGTCTCTCCTGTATTTGTGGGTGGGTCTCTCCTGTATTTGTGGGTGAGTCTCTCCTGTATTTGTGGGTGAGTCTCCTGTATTTGTGGGTGAGTCTCTCCTGTATTTGTGGGTGAGTCTCTCCTGTATTTGTGGGTGAGTCTCTCCTGTATTTGTGGGTGAGTCTCTCCTGTATTTGTGGGTGAGTCTCTCCTGTATTTGTGGGTGAGTCTCTCCTGTATTTGTGGGTGGGTCTCTCCTGTATTTGTGGGTGAGTCTCTCCTGTATTTGTGGGTGAGTCTCCTGTATTTGTGGGTGAGTCTCTCCTGTATTTGTGGGTGAGTCTCTCCTGTATTTGTGGGTGAGTCTCTCCTGTATTTGTGGGTGAGTCTCTCCTGTATTTGTGGGTGAGTCTCTCCTGTATTTGTGGGTGGGTCTCTCCTGTATTTGTGGGTGAGTCTCTCCTGTATTTGTGGGTGAGTCTCTCCTGTATTTGTGGGTGAGTCTCTCCTGTATTTGTGGGTGAGTCTCTCCTGTATTTGTGGGTGAGTCTCTCCTGTATTTGTGGGTGAGTCTCCTGTATTTGTGGGTGAGTCTCTCCTGTATTTGTGGGTGAGTCTCTCCTGTATTTGTGGGTGAGTCTTTCCTGTATTTGTGGGTGAGTCTCCTGTATTTGTGGGTGAGTCTCTCCTGTATTTGTGGGTGAGTCTCTCCTGTATTTGTGGGTGAGTCTCTCCTGTATTTGTGGGTGAGTCTCTCCTGTATTTGTGGGTGAGTCTCCTGTATTTGTGGGTGAGTCTCTCCTGTATTTGTGGGTGAGTCTCTCCTGTATTTGTGGGTGAGTCTCTCCTGTATTTGTGGGTGAGTCTCTCCTGTATTTGTGGGTGAGTCTCTCCTGTATTTGTGGGTGAGTCTCTCCTGTATTTGTGGGTGAGTCTCTCCTGTATTTGTGGGTGAGTCTCTCCTGTATTTGTGGGTGAGTCTCTCCTGTATTTGTGGGTGAGTCTCTCCTGTATTTGTGGGTGAGTCTCTCCTGTATTTGTGGGTGAGTCTCCTGTATTTGTGGGTGAGTCTCTCCTGTATTTGTGGGTGAGTCTCTCCTGTATTTGTGGTGAGTCTCTCCTGTATTTGTGGGTGAGTCTCCTGTATTTGTGGGTGAGTCTCTCCTGTATTTGTGGGTGAGTCTCTCCTGTATTTGTGGTGAGTCTCTCCTGTATTTGTGGGTGAGTCTCTCCTGTATTTGTGGGTGAGTCTCTCCTGTATTTGTGGGTGAGTCTCTCCTGTATTTGTGGGTGAGTCTCTCCTGTATTTGTGGGTGAGTCTCTCCTGTATTTGTGGGTGAGTCTCTCCTGTATTTGTGGGTGAGTCTCTCCTGTATTTGTGGGTGAGTCTCTCCTGTATTTGTGGGTGAGTCTCTCCTGTATTTGTGGGTGAGTCTCTCCTGTATTTGTGGGTGAGTCTCTCCTGTATTTGTGGGTGAGTCTCTCCTGTATTTGTGGGTGAGTCTCTCCTGTATTTGTGGGTGAGTCTCTCCTGTATTTGTGGGTGAGTCTCTCCTGTATTTGTGGGTGAGTCTCCTGTATTTGTGGGTGAGTCTCTCCTGTATTTGTGGGTGAGTCTCTCCTGTATTTGTGGGTGAGTCTCTCCTGTATTTGTGGGTGAGTCTCTCCTGTATTTGTGGGTGGGTCTCTCCTGTATTTGTGGGTGAGTCTCCTGTATTTGTGGGTGAGTCTCTCCTGTATTTGTGGGTGAGTCTCCTGTATTTGTGGGTGAGTCTCTCCTGTATTTGTGGGTGAGTCTCCTGTATTTGTGGGTGAGTCTCTCCTGTATTTGTGGGTGAGTCTCTCCTGTATTTGTGGGTGAGTCTTTCCTGTATTTGTGGGTGAGTCTCTCCTGTATTTGTGGGTGAGTCTCTCCTGTATTTGTGGGTGAGTCTCTCCTGTATTTGTGGGTGAGTCTCTCCTGTATTTGTGGGTGAGTCTCACCTGTATTTGTGGGTGAGTCTCCTGTATTTGTGGGTGAGTCTCCTGTATTTGTGGGTGAGTCTCTCCTGTATTTGTGGGTGAGTCTCTCCTGTATTTGTGGGTGAGTCTCCTGTATTTGTGGGTGAGTCTCTCCTGTATTTGTGGGTGAGTCTCTCCTGTATTTGTGGGTGAGTCTTTCCTGTATTTGTGGGTGAGTCTCTCCTGTATTTGTGGGTGAGTCTCTCCTGTATTTGTGGGTGAGTCTCTCCTGTATTTGTGGGTGAGTCTCTCCTGTATTTGTGGGTGAGTCTCTCCTGTATTTGTGGGTGAGTCTCTCCTGTATTTGTGGGTGAGTCTCTCCTGTATTTGTGGGTGAGTCTCTCCTGTATTTGTGGGTGAGTCTCTCCTGTATTTGTGGGTGAGTCTCTCCTGTATTTGTGGGTGAGTCTCTCCTGTATTTGTGGGTGAGTCTCTCCTGTATTTGTGGGTGAGTCTCACCTGTATTTGTGGGTGAGTCTCCTGTATTTGTGGGTGAGTCTCCTGTATTTGTGGGTGAGTCTCTCCTGTATTTGTGGGTGAGTCTCTCCTGTATTTGTGGGTGAGTCTTTCCTGTATTTGTGGGTGAGTCTCTCCTGTATTTGTGGGTGAGTCTCTCCTGTATTTGTGGGTGAGTCTCTCCTGTATTTGTGGGTGAGTCTCTCCTGTATTTGTGGTGAGTCTCTCCTGTATTTGTGGGTGAGTCTCTCCTGTATTTGTGGTGAGTCTCTCCTGTATTTGTGGGTGAGTCTCTCCTGTATTTGTGGGTGAGTCTCTCCTGTATTTGTGGGTGAGTCTCTCCTGTATTTGTGGGTGAGTCTCTCCTGTATTTGTGGGTGAGTCTCTCCTGTATTTGTGGGTGAGTCTCTCCTGTATTTGTGGGTGAGTCTCCTGTATTTGTGGGTGAGTCTCTCCTGTATTTGTGGGTGAGTCTCTCCTGTATTTGTGGGTGAGTCTCTCCTGTATTTGTGGGTGAGTCTCTCCTGTATTTGTGGGTGAGTCTCTCCTGTATTTGTGGGTGAGTCTCCTGTATTTGTGGGTGAGTCTCTCCTGTATTTGTGGGTGAGTCTCTCCTGTATTTGTGGGTGAGTCTTTCCTGTATTTGTGGGTGAGTCTCCTGTATTTGTGGGTGAGTCTCTCCTGTATTTGTGGGTGAGTCTCTCCTGTATTTGTGGGTGAGTCTCTCCTGTATTTGTGGGTGAGTCTCTCCTGTATTTGTGGGTGAGTCTCCTGTATTTGTGGGTGAGTCTCTCCTGTATTTGTGGGTGAGTCTCTCCTGTATTTGTGGGTGAGTCTCTCCTGTATTTGTGGGTGAGTCTCTCCTGTATTTGTGGGTGAGTCTCTCCTGTATTTGTGGGTGAGTCTCTCCTGTATTTGTGGGTGAGTCTCTCCTGTATTTGTGGGTGAGTCTCTCCTGTATTTGTGGGTGAGTCTCTCCTGTATTTGTGGGTGAGTCTCTCCTGTATTTGTGGGTGAGTCTCCTGTATTTGTGGGTGAGTCTCTCCTGTATTTGTGGGTGAGTCTCTCCTGTATTTGTGGTGAGTCTCTCCTGTATTTGTGGGTGAGTCTCTCCTGTATTTGTGGGTGAGTCTCTCCTGTATTTGTGGGTGAGTCTCTCCTGTATTTGTGGTGAGTCTCTCCTGTATTTGTGGGTGAGTCTCTCCTGTATTTGTGGGTGAGTCTCTCCTGTATTTGTGGGTGAGTCTCTCCTGTATTTGTGGGTGAGTCTCTCCTGTATTTGTGGGTGAGTCTCTCCTGTATTTGTGGGTGAGTCTCTCCTGTATTTGTGGGTGAGTCTCTCCTGTATTTGTGGGTGAGTCTCTCCTGTATTTGTGGGTGAGTCTCTCCTGTATTTGTGGGTGAGTCTCTCCTGTATTTGTGGGTGAGTCTCTCCTGTATTTGTGGGTGAGTCTCTCCTGTATTTGTGGGTGAGTCTCTCCTGTATTTGTGGGTGAGTCTCTCCTGTATTTGTGGGTGAGTCTCTCCTGTATTTGTGGGTGGGTCTCTCCTGTATTTGTGGGTGAGTCTCCTGTATTTGTGGGTGAGTCTCCTGTATTTGTGGGTGAGTCTCTCCTGTATTTGTGGGTGAGTCTCCTGTATTTGTGGGTGAGTCTCTCCTGTATTTGTGGGTGAGTCTCCTGTATTTGTGGGTGAGTCTCTCCTGTATTTGTGGGTGAGTCTCTCCTGTATTTGTGGGTGAGTCTTTCCTGTATTTGTGGGTGAGTCTCTCCTGTATTTGTGGGTGAGTCTCTCCTGTATTTGTGGGTGAGTCTCTCCTGTATTTGTGGGTGAGTCTCTCCTGTATTTGTGGGTGAGTCTCACCTGTATTTGTGGGTGAGTCTCCTGTATTTGTGGGTGAGTCTCCTGTATTTGTGGGTGAGTCTCTCCTGTATTTGTGGGTGAGTCTCTCCTGTATTTGTGGGTGAGTCTCCTGTATTTGTGGGTGAGTCTCTCCTGTATTTGTGGGTGAGTCTCTCCTGTATTTGTGGGTGAGTCTTTCCTGTATTTGTGGGTGAGTCTCTCCTGTATTTGTGGGTGAGTCTCTCCTGTATTTGTGGGTGAGTCTCTCCTGTATTTGTGGGTGAGTCTCTCCTGTATTTGTGGGTGAGTCTCTCCTGTATTTGTGGGTGAGTCTCTCCTGTATTTGTGGGTGAGTCTCTCCTGTATTTGTGGGTGAGTCTCTCCTGTATTTGTGGGTGAGTCTCTCCTGTATTTGTGGGTGAGTCTCTCCTGTATTTGTGGGTGAGTCTCTCCTGTATTTGTGGGTGAGTCTCTCCTGTATTTGTGGGTGAGTCTCACCTGTATTTGTGGGTGAGTCTCCTGTATTTGTGGGTGAGTCTCTCCTGTATTTGTGGGTGAGTCTCTCCTGTATTTGTGGGTGAGTCTTTCCTGTATTTGTGGGTGAGTCTCTCCTGTATTTGTGGGTGAGTCTCTCCTGTATTTGTGGGTGAGTCTCTCCTGTATTTGTGGGTGAGTCTCTCCTGTATTTGTGGTGAGTCTCTCCTGTATTTGTGGGTGAGTCTCTCCTGTATTTGTGGTGAGTCTCTCCTGTATTTGTGGGTGAGTCTCTCCTGTATTTGTGGGTGAGTCTCTCCTGTATTTGTGGGTGAGTCTCTCCTGTATTTGTGGGTGAGTCTCTCCTGTATTTGTGGGTGAGTCTCTCCTGTATTTGTGGGTGAGTCTCTCCTGTATTTGTGGGTGAGTCTCTCCTGTATTTGTGGGTGGGTCTCTCCTGTATTTGTGGGTGAGTCTCTCCTGTATTTGTGGGTGGGTCTCTCCTGTATTTGTGGGTGAGTCTCCTGTATTTGTGGGTGAGTCTCCTGTATTTGTGGGTGAGTCTCTCCTGTATTTGTGGGTGAGTCTCCTGTATTTGTGGGTGAGTCTCTCCTGTATTTGTGGGTGAGTCTCTCCTGTATTTGTGGGTGAGTCTTTCCTGTATTTGTGGGTGAGTCTCTCCTGTATTTGTGGGTGAGTCTCTCCTGTATTTGTGGGTGAGTCTCTCCTGTATTTGTGGGTGAGTCTCACCTGTATTTGTGGGTGAGTCTCCTGTATTTGTGGGTGAGTCTCCTGTATTTGTGGGTGAGTCTCTCCTGTATTTGTGGGTGAGTCTCTCCTGTATTTGTGGGTGAGTCTCTCCTGTATTTGTGGGTGAGTCTCTCCTGTATTTGTGGGTGAGTCTCTCCTGTATTTGTGGGTGAGTCTCCTGTATTTGTGGGTGAGTCTCTCCTGTATTTGTGGGTGAGTCTCTCCTGTATTTGTGGGTGAGTCTCCTGTATTTGTGGGTGAGTCTCCTGTATTTGTGGGTGGGTCTCTCCTGCATTTGTGGGTGAGTCTCACCTGTATTTGTGGGTGAGTCTCTCCTGTATTTATGGGTGAGTCTCTCCTGTATTTGTGGGTGAGTCTCTCCTGTATTTGTGGGTGAGTCTCTCCTGTATTTGTGGGTGAGTCTCACCTGTATTTGTGGGTGAGTCTCTCCTGTATTTGTGGGTGAGTCTCTCCTGTATTTGTGGGTGAGTCTCACCTGTATTTGTGGGTGGGTCTCTCCTGTATTTGTGGGTGAGTCTCTCCTGTATTTGTGGGTGAGTCTCTCCTGTATTTGTGGGTGAGTCTCTCCTGTATTTGTGGGTGAGTCTCTCCTGTATTTGTGGGTGAGTCTCTCCTGTATTTGTGGGTGAGTCTCTCCTGTATTTGTGGGTGAGTCTCTCCTGTATTTGTGGGTGAGTCTCACCTGTATTTGTGGGTGAGTCTCACCTGTATTTGTGGGTGAGTCTCTCCTGTATTTGTGGGTGAGTCTCTCCTGTATTTGTGGGTGAGTCTCCTGTATTTGTGGGTGAGTCTCTCCTGTATTTGTGGGTGAGTCTCACCTGTATTTGTGGGTGAGTCTCTCCTGTATTTGTGGGTGAGTCTCTCCTGTATTTGTGGGTGAGTCTCTCCTGTATTTGTGGGTGAGTCTCTCCTGTATTTATGGGTGAGTCTCTCCTGTATTTGTGGTGAGTCTCTCCTGTATTTGTGGGTGAGTCTCTCCTGTACTTGTGGGTGAGTCTCTCCTGTATTTGTGGGTGAGTCTCTCCTGTATTTGTGGGTGAGTCTCACCTGTATTTGTGGGTGAGTCTCTCCTGTATTTATGGGTGAGTCTCTCCTGTATTTGTGGTGAGTCTCTCCTGTATTTGTGGGTGAGTCTCACCTGTATTTGTGGGTGAGTCTCTCCTGTATTTATGGGTGAGTCTCTCCTGTATTTGTGGGTGAGTCTCTCCTGTATTTGTGGGTGAGTCTCACCTGTATTTGTGGGTGAGTCTCTCCTGTATTTGTGGGTGAGTCTCTCCTGTATTTGTGGGTGAGTCTCTCCTGTATTTGTGGGTGAGTCTCTCCTGTATTTGTGGGTGAGTCTCTCCTGTATTTGTGGGTGAGTCTCTCCTGTATTTGTGGGTGGGTCTCTCTTGCATTTGTGGGTGAGTCTCACCTGTATTTGTGGGTGAGTCTCTCCTGTATTTGTGGGTGAGTCTCTCCTGTATTTGTGGGTGAGTCTCTCCTGTATTTGTGGGTGAGTCTCTCCTGTATTTGTGGGTGGGTCTCTCCTGTATTTGTGGGTGAGTCTCTCCTGTATTTGTGGGTGAGTCTCTCCTGTATTTGTGGGTGAGTCTCTCCTGTATTTGTGGGTGAGTCTCTCCTGTATTTGTGGGTGAGTCTCTCCTGTATTTGTGGGTGAGTCTCTCCTGTATTTGTGGGTGAGTCTCCTGTATTTGTGGGTGAGTCTCCTGTATTTGTGGGTGGGTCTCTCCTGCATTTGTGGGTGAGTCTCACCTGTATTTGTGGGTGAGTCTCTCCTGTATTTATGGGTGAGTCTCTCCTGTATTTGTGGGTGAGTCTCTCCTGTATTTGTGGGTGAGTCTCTCCTGTATTTGTGGGTGAGTCTCTCCTGTATTTGTGGGTGAGTCTCACCTGTATTTGTGGGTGAGTCTCCTGTATTTGTGGGTGAGTCTCTCCTGTATTTGTGGGTGAGTGAGTCTCTCCTGTATTTGTGGGTGAGTCTCTCCTGTATTTGTGGGTGAGTCTCACCTGTATTTGTGGGTGAGTCTCCTGTATTTGTGGGTGAGTCTCTCCTGTATTTGTGGGTGAGTCTCTCCTGTATTTGTGGGTGAGTCTCTCCTGTATTTGTGGGTGAGGGTCTCTTGTATTTGTGGGTGAGTCTCTCCTGTATTTGTGGGTGAGTCTCTCCTGTATTTGTGGGTGAGTCTCTCCTGTATTTGTGGGTGAGTCTCTCCTGTATTTGTGGGTGAGTCTCTCCTGTATTTGTGGGTGGGTCTCTCCTGCATTTGTGGGTGAGTCTCACCTGTATTTGTGGGTGAGTCTCTCCTGTATTTGTGGGTGAGTCTCTCCTGTATTTGTGGGTGAGTCTCTCCTGTATTTGTGGGTGAGTCTCTCCTGTATTTGTGGGTGAGTCTCTCCTGTATTTGTGGGTGAGTCTCCTGTATTTGTGGGTGGGTCTCTCCTGCATTTGTGGGTGAGTCTCACCTGTATTTGTGGGTGAGTCTCTCCTGTATTTATGGGTGAGTCTCTCCTGTATTTGTGGGTGAGTCTCTCCTGTATTTGTGGGTGAGTCTCTCCTGTATTTGTGGGTGAGTCTCTCCTGTATTTGTGGGTGAGTCTCCTGTATTTGTGGGTGGGTCTCTCTTGCATTTGTGGGTGAGTCTCACCTGTATTTGAGGGTGAGTCTCTCCTGTATTTATGGGTGAGTCTCTCCTGTATTTGTGGGTGAGTCTCTCCTGTATTTGTGGGTGAGTCTCTCCTGTATTTGTGGGTGAGTCTCTCCTGTATTTGTGGGTGAGTCTCTCCTGTATTTGTGGGTGAGTCTCCTGTATTTGTGGGTGGGTCTCTCCTGCATTTGTGGGTGAGTCTCACCTGTATTTGTGGGTGAGTCTCTCCTGTATTTATGGGTGAGTCTCTCCTGTATTTGTGGGTGAGTCTTTCCTGTATTTGTGGGTGAGTCTCTCCTGTATTTGTGGGTGAGTCTCTCCTGTATTTGTGGGTGAGTCTCCTGTATTTGTGGGTGGGTCTCTCCTGCATTTGTGGGTGAGTCTCACCTGTATTTGTGGGTGAGTCTCTCCTGTATTTATGGGTGAGTCTCTCCTGTATTTGTGGGTGAGTCTCTCCTGTATTTGTGGGTGAGTCTCTCCTGTATTTGTGGGTGAGTCTCTCCTGTATTTGTGGGTGAGTCTCTCCTGTATTTGTGGGTGAGTCTCACCTGTATTTGTGGGTGAGTCTTTCCTGTATTTGTGGGTGAGTCTCTCCTGTATTTGTGGGTGAGTCTCTCCTGTATTTGTGGGTGAGTCTCCTGTATTTGTGGGTGAGTCTCTCCTGTATTTGTGGGTGAGTCTCCTGTATTTGTGGGTGGGTCTCTCCTGCATTTGTGGGTGAGTCTCTCCTGTATTTGTGGGTGAGTCTCCTGTATTTGTGGGTGGGTCTCTCCTGCATTTGTGGGTGAGTCTCACCTGTATTTGTGGGTGAGTCTCTCCTGTATTTATGGGTGAGTCTCTCCTGTATTTGTGGGTGAGTCTCTCCTGTATTTGTGGGTGAGTCTCTCCTGTATTTGTGGGTGAGTCTCACCTGTATTTGTGGGTGAGTCTTTCCTGTATTTGTGGGTGAGTCTCTCCTGTATTTGTGGGTGAGTCTCACCTGTATTTGTGGGTGAGTCTCTCCTGTATTTAAGGGTGAGTCTCTCCTGTATTTGTGGTGAGTCTCTCCTGTATTTGTGGGTGAGTCTCTCCTGTATTTGTGGGTGAGTCTCTCCTGTATTTGTGGGTGGGTCTCACCTGTATTTGTGGGTGAGTCTTTCCTGTATTTGTGGGTGAGTCTCACCTGTATTTGTGGGTGAGTGTCTCTTGTATTTGTGGGTGAGTCTCTCCTGTATTTGTGGGTGAGTCTCTCCTGTATTTGTGGGTGAGTCTTTCCTGTATTTGTGGGTGAGTCTCTCCTGTATTTGTGGGTGAGTCTCCTGTATTTGTGGGTGAGTCTCTCCTGTATTTGTGGGTGAGTCTCTCCTGTATTTGGGGGTGAGTCTCTCCTGGATTTGTGGGTGAGTCACTCCTGTATTTGTGGGTGAGCCTCCAGACTGGTGAAACTGTCAGATCACGGGATGACCCTCGGGGAAGAAGCTTGCTACATCATGGTCATCTTCCCCGAGGGAAAAACGACGTTAACCCAACTCACTCACTCACTCACTAATAAGATCCATGGTGAGAAAGGGGCATGGGGGGCTAAAGTCACCATGCAGAGTTGCCTCCCTTCAGACCATGTGACTGAGTCAGTTGACTGAAATCATTGCTTATAGCGGCCCAGTCTTCTTAAACGACTCAATTCGCCATGCAGGTGTGTCAAAAACCTATGATTGTGGGTTTGAATCCTGGTGGGCGGTGGGGAGTCCTACTGGTGCAAGCTCACTCGTCACGCCAAATACCTGGTTTTGATTCCCCACATGGTAACTGACACTCAAATGTCAAAACAATAGCGAACAACTGACAAAAAACATGATTTAATTAACAAACAGGTGAAAAAAAGGGAACTTTCATTTAAACAGTATGACTGTAAAAAACAACAACAAACTGCACGACGCATGGTTGAGTGAGTTTGAATGGGTGGAGATGAACGTAGGTGGCCGGGACTCGGAATTAGTTTGTACTGTCTGCCGTAATCAATAACTGAAAACATAAAACTTTATGGAATTTAACAGGCAGGTGAAAGTATTGCAGGATGAGTATAAACTAGTATCTGTTTGCCCTGAAGGACAAGTTGGGTTTAAGACATTTTTCAAGCCCTGTGCTAAAAAGCATTGCCTCATTACATAGACCCATCTTCCCGAGACAAGCGAGTTAACTGACTATAAAAGTCCAGTTTCCACCCTTGCCGAACTGGGCTGGTATTATGGAGTTACATTTTAGCTGGACTAACGAGTCTATGCATATTCTAATCAAAGTCGTGCAATGAAATCGAAATCCAGTTCGTAAACTGTCATGCAGATTTCGGTCGATTGCAGAATTTGCAAAGCATGTGCATCGCCAACTCATTGTCAGCAGATATTTTCCAAATCTTTTCATGTTTTTAATCAAGGTTCCCACGTGATTTGATGCACTTCGCGATGTAAGACTCGTTTTATCACAATATATATCTTGATTATCAATCAGATCGTCTTGACTGGGTGCCACTGTTTTGTTTGAAGCAAATGCAAGTGATACGAGAGATGGAATCTGATTGGTCTAAAGGAGAGGCATAGAAGGGACATAACTCGTAATAGCCACTGGTGGCGTTACGATCGAGTCCAGGAATTCCAGCCTAGTTCGGCAAGGGTGGAAACTGGACTTTTAAAGTCTGTTAACTCTCTTGCCTCGGGAAGATGCATCATGGGTGGGACAATAGGATTCGTGTAGGAGACCCCCCCACCAGCAGCTTCAGTTTTCTTTATCTATGTCTCAAGTAGATAAATTAGGGCTGGGTGAGGTGAGGTGAAATGGGTGAGGTGAGGTGAGGTGAGGTGAGGTGGGGTGGGGTGAGGTGAGGTGAAATGGGGTTTAACGTCGCGTCCAAGGTTATTGCACTTATATAGCGACGTACGTGCATGTACGTGTGTGTGTTTGTGTACTAGTCTGGACTGATGCCGATTTATAGTGCTAGCTCACTGAGATACCATGCCGCAGTTTAACATGAATACCCCACTCAGACACAGTATACTGACTCCGAGCCGACCACTCCTTGTTTTAGCCCCTTAATGCCGAGCGCCAGACAGGGTAACAACAAGTACCATCTTTTAACGTCTTTTGGTATGATGCGGCCGGGGTTCAAACCCCAGACCTTCCGCTCTCTGGGCGGACGCTCTACCACTAGACCACGGAGGCGGTAATTAGGGCTGGGACGTGTCCAAATTTACTACCCGGGTACCCACACCCCTATTACCCGACCCTAACCAGGTACCCGCTGTTGGTGTCAAGAGATAGGTACTAAATGTCTGATTGGGAATAGTTTGACAGTTGCGCTGGCAGACTGTTTTAAGATACGCGTATAAAACGATGTGGTCATGTTTACACTGAAGTTGACTGAGAAATGCAAGTGATACGAGAGGTGGAATCTGATTGGTCCTTAGGAGAGGCATACAACTCGTAATAGCTTATGGTGGCGCTGCAATCGAGCCCAGGAATTCCAGCCAAGTTTGGCAAGGGTGGAAACTGGACTTTTAGAGTCAGTTAACTCTCTTGCCTCGCGAAGATGAATATTGCAAGCTAACCTCAGTTAAATCGAGCAGCTATTTTCTATCAATTTGGAATTTATTTGAACTATGTTACAATGTCATATTAAAACATGTCGGTAAGATAAATTTGTTGTTGCAGGATCATTTGGGGATCATGGGGTTTTATGCGTCCGATATGCATATAAAACCTAACGCCGAATGCATAAAACCCCATGTACCCCTCGTGATCCTGCTACAACTTATAGAGGGGCGGTCAGGTAGCCTAGTGGTAAAAACATTCGCTCGTCATGCCGAAGACCAGGGTTCCATTCCCGACATGGGTACAATGTGTGACGCCCATTTCTCGCGTTAACCGCTGTGATATTGCTGGAATATTGCTAAAAGAGGCGTAAAACCATACTCACTCACTTCCAACTTATAGAGTGAGAAGTATTATTGGGTATTTGAGAGAAAAGTGTTGAATTTGTACTCAAACAAACTCATTACGTCCCCCTTCCTTATAAATGGTACCGACACTGGTTGTGACTGGACTGATGGTGATGTTGGGAGTAACTGTTGAGGCAGCGGGTCCACTGCCGTCGTCTAAGGCGCCGCGATTCGCTATGCAGAGTTACGTCCCTTGGCCACGCCAGAAACCTATGATTGTGGGTTCAAATCCCGGTTTGCCCTGATTATGTTTCTAGGTTTGTCAGCACCATACCCGTGCTCGTGGGTTTCATCGAAGTGGTAAACATCTGAGACCTGCATCACTTCGGGCTCTCCTCCCACATTAAGCTGACACGCCGTGATATAACTGTAATACTGTTAAAAGCGGCGTTAAACCCAACTCACTCACTGTTGAGGTAGCATGTTACCATGGGTGGGATAGGATTGTAGGATTTGTTTTATACACAGACACCCTACCCATCCTCCTTTGTGAGTTCAGGGCCTGACAGATGGACATCGACTGTAATTGTTGAGAGATATTTGTGAGTTCACACCTGACAGATGGATGTCGTGTATATATTGTTGACTGTTTGTTTCAGGGATGATGGTTGGGGGTTATTTCTGGGGGTCCCTTGCCGACAAGGGTGGACGTCGGTCAATCCTGCTGTGGTCACTGATGGTCAACGGTATCGGCGGGCTGCTGTCCAGTGTGTCCCAGGTCTTCTGGCTCTTCCTTCTCATGCGCTTCATCAGCGGTATCGGGTGAGTTGATGTTGTCGTTGCACCCTCCTCATGCACTTCATCAGCGGTGTCGGGTGAGTCCATGTTGTCGTTGCACCCTCCTCATGCGCTTCATCAGCGGTGTCGGGTGAGTCGATGTTGTCGTTGCACCCTCCTCATGCGCTTCGCAGCGGTGTCGGGTGAGTCGATGTTGTCGTTGCACCCTCCTCATGCGCTTCATCAGCGGTGTCGGGTGAGTCGATGTTGTCGTTGCACCATCCTCATGCGCTTCATCAGCAGTGTCGGGTGAGTTGATGTTGTCGTTGCACCCTCATGTACCCTCATGTTGTCGTTGCACCCTCCTCATGCGCTTCATCAGCGGTGTCGGGTGAGTCGATGTTGTCGTTGCACCCTCCTCATGCGCTTCATCAGCGGTGTCGGGTGAGTCGATGTTGTCGTTGCACCCTCCTCATGCGCTTCATCAGCGGTGTTGGGTGAGTTGATGTTGTCGTTGCACCCTCCTCATGCGCTTCATCAGCGGTGTCGGGTGAGTCCATGTTGTCATTGCACCCTCATCATGTGCTTCATCAGCGGTGTGGGGTGAGTCGATGTTGTCGTTGCATCCTATTTTGGTTTGATGCCACTCATCTTCCCGAGGCAAGAGAGTTAACTGACTTTAAAAGTCCAGTTTCCACCCTTGCCGAACTAGGCTGGAATTCCTGGGCTCAATCGTAGCGCCACCAGATTATTTGATGCACTTCGCGATGTAAGACTCGTTTTATCACAATATAGATCTTGATTATCGATCAGATCGTCTTGATGGGGCGCCACCGTTTTGTTTGAAACAAATGCAAGTGATGCAAGAGGAGGAATCTGAATGGTCCATAGGAGAGGCATAGAAGGGACATAACTCATAATAGACACTGGTGGCGCTACGATTGAGCCCAGGAATTTGAGCCTAGTTCGGCAAGGGTGGAAACTGGACTTTTAAAGTCAGTTAACTCCCCTGACTCAGGAAGATGGATGCCACTATGCATAAACTTCTACTGAAAAACAATGTTAAATCCACAAAATATTACAGGAATGTCATGACTAGGGACATGAGGAATAGATTTCCTTTGTTGGAATAAAGCTCAGGTACAACAAGGCTGTAATCACTCACTCACCCAACTGCCCCACACCAGAGAGCAAGTGTTACAGTGTGGGTGTACAACAAGGCTGTAATCACTCACCCAACTGCCCCACACCAGAGAGTAGATCATACAGTGTTGGTGTGTGTGTTACAGTGTGGGTGTACAACAAGGCTGTAATCACTCACCCAACTGCCCCACATCAGAGAATAGATCATACAGTGTTGGTGTGTGTGTTACAGTGTAGGTGTGTGTGTTACAGTGTGGGTGTACAACAAGGCTGTAATCACTCACCCAACTGCCCCACACCAGAGAGTAGATCATACAGTGTTGGTGTGTGTGTTACAGTGTGGGTGTACAACAAGGCTGTAATCACTCACCCAACTGCCCCACACCAGAGAGGAAGTGTTACAGTGTGGGTGTACAACAAGGCTGTAATCACTCACCCAACTGCCCCACACCAGAGAGTAGATCATACAGTGTTGGTGTACAACAAGGCTGTAATCACTCACCCAACTGCCCCACACCAGAGAGGAAGTGTTACAGTGTGGGTGTACAACAAGGCTGTAATCACTCACCCAACTGCCCCACACCAGAGAGGAAGTGTTACAGTGTGGGTGTACAACAAGGCTGTAATCACTCACCCAACTGCCCCACACCAGAGAATAGATCATACAGTGTGGGTGTACAACAAGGCTGTAATCACTCACCCAACTGCCCCACACCAGAGAGTAGATCATACAGTGTGGGTGTACAACAAGGCTGTAATCACTCACCCAACTGCCCCACACCAGAGAGGAAGTGTAACAGTGTGGGTGTACAACAAGGCTGTAATCACTCACCCAACTGCCCCACACCAGAGAGTAGATCATACAGTGTGGGTGTACAACAAGGCTGTAATCACTCACCCAACTGCCCCACACCAGAGAGGAAGTGTAACAGTGTGGGTGTACAACAAGGCTGTAATCACTCACCCAACTGCCCCACACCAGAGAGTAGATCATACAGTGTGGGTGTACAACAAGGCTGTAATCACTCACCCAACTGCCCCACACCAGAGAGGAAGTGTAACAGTGTGGGTGTACAACAAGGCTGTAATCACTCACCCAACTGCCCCACACCAGAGAGTAGATCATACAGTGTGGGTGTACAACAAGGCTGTAATCACTCACCCAACTGCCCCACACCAGAGAGTAGATCATACAGTGTGGGTGTACAACAAGGCTGTAATCACTCACCCAACTGCCCCACACCAGAGAGTAGATCATACAGTGTTGGTGTGTGTGTTACAGTGTTGGTGTGTGTGTTACAGTGTGGGTGTACAACAAGGCTGTAATCACTCACCCAACTGCCCCACACCAGAGAGTAGATCATACAGTGTTGGTGTGTGTGTTACAGTGTGGGTGTACAACAAGGCTGTAATCACTCACCCAACTGCCCCACACCAGAGAATAGATCATACAGTGTGGGTGTACAACAAGGCTGTAATCACTCACCCAACTGCCCCACACCAGAGAGTAGATCATACAGTGTTGGTGTACAACAAGGCTGTAATCACTCACCCAACTGCCCCACACCAGAGAGGAAGTGTTGATGTGTGTGTTACAGTGTGGGTGTACAACAAGGCTGTAATCACTCACCCAACTGCCCCACACCAGAGAGTAGATCATACAGTGTTGGTGTGTGTGTTACAGTGTTGGTGTGTGTGTTACAGTGTGGGTGTACAACAAGGCTGTAATCACTCACCCAACTGCCCCACACCAGAGAGTAGATCATACAGTGTTGGTGTGTGTGTTACAGTGTGGGTGTACAACAAGGCTGTAATCACTCACCCAACTGCCCCACACCAGAGAGTAGATCATACAGTGTTGGTGTGTGTGTTACAGTGTGGGTGTACAACAAGGCTGTAATCACTCACCCAACTGCCCCACACCAGAGAGTAGATCATACAGTGTTGGTGTGTGTGTTACAGTGTGGGTGTACAACAAGGCTGTAATCACTCACCCAACTGCCCCACACCAGAGAATAGATCATACAGTGTTGGTGTGTGTGTTACAGTGTGGGTGTACAACAAGGCTGTAATCACTCACCCAACTGCCCCACACCAGAGAATAGATCATACAGTGTTGGTGTGTGTGTTACAGTGTGGGTGTACAACAAGGCTGTAATCACTCACCCAACTGCCCCACATCAGAGAGTAGATCATACAGTGTTGGTGTGTGTGTTACAGTGTGGGTGTACAACAAGGCTGTAATCACTCACCCAACTGCCCCACATCAGAGAGTAGATCATACAGTGTTGGTGTGTGTGTTACAGTGTGGGTGTACAACAAGGCTGTAATCACTCACCCAACTGCCCCACATCAGAGAATAGATCATACAGTGTTGGTGTGTGTGTTACAGTGTGGGTGTACAACAAGGCTGTAATCACTCACCCAACTGCCCCACACCAGAGAGGAAGTGTTGATGTGTGTGTTACAGTGTGGGTGTACAACAAGGCTGTAATCACTCACCCAACTGCCCCACACCAGAGAGGAAGTGTTGGTGTGTGTGTTACAGTGTGGGTGTGTGTGTTACAGTGTGGGTGTACAACAAGGCTGTAATCACTCACCCAACTGCCCCACACCAGAGAATAGATCATACAGTGTTGGTGTGTGTGTTACAGTGTGGGTGTACAACAAGGCTGTAATCACTCACCCAACTGCCCCACACCAGAGAATAGATCATACAGTGTTGGTGTGTGTGTTACAGTGTAGGTGTGTGTGTTACAGTGTGGGTGTACAACAAGGCTGTAATCGCTCACCCAACTGCCCCACACCAGAGAGGAAGCGTTGGTGTGTGTGTTACAATGTTGGAGTGTGTGTGTTACAGTGTGGGTGTACAACAAGGCTGTAATCACTCACCCAACTGCCCCACACCAGAGAATAGATCATACAGTGTTGGTGTGTGTGTTACAGTGTGGGTGTACAACAAGGCTGTAATCACTCACCCAACTGCCCCACATCAGAGAATAGATCATACAGTGTTGGTGTGTGTGTTACAGTGTGGGTGTACAACAAGGCTGTAATCACTCACCCAACTGCCCCACATCAGAGAGTAGATCATACAGTGTTGGTGTGTGTGTTACAGTGTAGGTGTGTGTGTTACAGTGTAGGTGTGTGTGTTACAGTGTTGGTGTGTGTGTTACAGTGTTGGTGTGTGTTACAATGTTAGTGTGTGTGTTACAGTGTGGGTGTGTGTTACAGTGTGGGTGTACAACAAGGCTGTAATCACTCACCCAACTGCCCCACACCAGAGAATAGATCATACAGTGTTGGTGTGTGTGTTACAGTGTAGGTGTGTGTGTTACAGTGTAGGTGTGTGTGTTACAGTGTTGGTGTGTGTGTTACAGTGTTGGTGTGTGTGTTACAGTGTTGGTGTGTGTGTTACAGTGTGGGTGTACAACAAGGCTGTAATCACTCACCCAACTGCCCCACACCAGAGAATAGATCATACAGTGTTGGTGTGTGTGTTACAGTGTGGGTGTACAACAAGGCTGTAATCACTCACCCAACTGCCCCACATCAGAGAGTAGATCATACAGTGTTGGTGTGTGTGTTACAGTGTGGGTGTACAACAAGGCTGTAATCACTCACCCAACTGCCCCACACCAGAGAATAGATCATACAGTGTTGGTGTGTGTGTTACAGTGTGGGTGTACAACAAGGCTGTAATCACTCACCCAACTGCCCCACATCAGAGAATAGATCATACAGTGTTGGTGTGTGTGTTACAGTGTGGGTGTACAACAAGGCTGTAATCACTCACCCAACTGCCCCACATCAGAGAATAGATCATACAGTGTTGGTGTGTGTGTTACAGTGTGGGTGTACAACAAGGCTGTAATCACTCACCCAACTGCCCCACATCAGAGAATAGATCATACAGTGTTGGTGTGTGTGTTACAGTGTGGGTGTACAACAAGGCTGTAATCACTCACCCAACTGCCCCACACCAGAGAATAGATCATACAGTGTTGGTGTGTGTGTTACAGTGTGGGTGTACAACAAGGCTGTAATCACTCACCCAACTGCCCCACACCAGAGAATAGATCATACAGTGTTGGTGTGTGTGTTACAGTGTGGGTGTACAACAAGGCTGTAATCACTCACCCAACTGCCCCACATCAGAGAATAGATCATACAGTGTTGGTGTGTGTGTTACAGTGTGGGTGTACAACAAGGCTGTAATCACTCACCCAACTGCCCCACACCAGAGAATAGATCATACAGTGTTGGTGTGTGTGTTACAGTGTAGGTGTGTGTGTTACAGTGTGGGTGTCCAACAAGGCTGTAATCACTCACCCAACTGCCCCACACCAGAGAATAGATCATACAGTGTTGGTGTGTGTGTTACAGTGTGGGTGTACAACAAGGCTGTAATCACTCACCCAACTGCCCCACACCAGAGAATAGATCATACAGTGTTGGTGTGTGTGTTACAGTGTGGGTGTACAACAAGGCTGTAATCACTCACCCAACTGCCCCACATCAGAGAATAGATCATACAGTGTTGGTGTGTGTGTTACAGTGTGGGTGTACAACAAGGCTGTAATCACTCACCCAACTGCCCCACATCAGAGAATAGATCATACAGTGTTGGTGTGTGTGTTACAGTGTGGGTGTACAACAAGGCTGTAATCACTCACCCAACTGCCCCACACCAGAGAGGAAGTGTTACAGTGCTGGTGTGTGTTAAAATGTTAGTGTGTGTGTTACAGTGTGGGTGTGTGTTACAGTGTTGGTATGTGTGTTACAGTGTTGTTGTGTGTGTCACAGTGTGGGTGTGTGTTACAGTGTTGTGTGTGTTACAGTGTGGGTGTGTGTTACAGTGTTGGTGTGTGTTACAGTGTTGATGTGTGTGTTACAATGTTAGTGTGTGTGTTACAGTGTGGGTGTGTGTTACAGTGTTGGTGTGTGTGTTACAGTGTGGGTGTGGGTGTTACAGTGTTGGGGTGTGTGTTACAGTGTTGGTGTGGGTGCTACAGTGTTGGTGTGTGTTACAGTGTGGGTGTGGGTGTTACAGTGTTGGGGTGTGTGTTACAGTGTTGGTGTGTGTGTTACAGTGTTGGTGTGTGTGACAGTGTTGGTGTGTGTGTTACAGTGTTGGTGTGTGTGTTACAGTGTTAGTGTGTGTTACAGTGTTGGTATGTGTTACAGTGTTGGAGTGTGTTACAGTGTTGATGTGTGTGTTACAGTGTTGATGTGTGTGTTACAATGTTGATGTTTGTTACAGTGTTGGTGTGTGTTACAGTGTTGGTGTGTGTTACAGTGTTGGTGTGTGTGTTACAGTGTTGGTGTGTGTGTTACAGTGTTGATGTGTGTTACAGTGTTGGTGTGTGTTACAGTGTTGGTGTGTTTGTTACAGTGTTGGGGGCAGTATGCCGGTCATCTTCTCTTACTTCTGTGAGTTCCAACCCAAGGACAGACGAGGCTCAATGATATCCGTCCTGGCAACATTCTGGATGGGAGGCAACATACTGGCCGCAGGTAGGCACGATATACAGGTACACACTGACATACAGGTACACACTGACATTCAGGTACACACTGACACACAGGTACACTCTGATACTCTGGCTGCAGGTACACACTGACATACAGGTACACACTGACATACAGGTACACACTGACACACAGGTACACACACTGACATACAGGTAAACACTGATACTCTAGCTGCAGGTACACACTGACATACAGGTACACACTGACATACAGGTACACACTGACATACAGGTACACACTGACACACAGGTACACACTGATATACAGGTACACACTGACACACAGGTACACACTGACATACAGGTACACACTGACACACAGGTACACACTGACATACAGGTACACACTGACACACAGGTACACACACTGACATACAGGTAAACACTGATACTCTAGCTGCAGGTACACACTGACACACAGGTACACACTGATATACAGGTACACACTGACACACAGGTACACACTGACATACAGGTACACACTGACACACAGGTACACACTGACATACAGGTACACACTGACACACAGGTACACACTGACATACAGGTACACAATGACACACAGGTACCCCTGTTATTGCATCTGATGCTGATGCTGCTGCTTTGGTTCCAGGGCTGGCCTGGATCATCATCCCCCAGGAAACATGGGGCTACTTCTCCCCCGAGTTCACCTTCTCCAGCTGGCGCATCTTCATCGCTGTCTGCACCATCCCCGCGCTGTCGTCCGCCGTCCTCTTCTTTCTCATGCCAGAGAGCCCCAAGTACCTGCTCACGGTAACGTCCTCTCTGCAGTTCTGTAATCCTGTTAAAGATTAAGGTGTGGCATTGCGCATCTTCATCGCTGTCTGCATCGTCCCCGCGCTGTCGTCCGCCGTCCTCTTCTTTCTCATGCCAGAGAGCCCCAAGTACCTGCTCACGGTAACGTCCTCTCTGCAGTTCTGTAATCCTGTTAAAGATTAAGGTGTGGCATTGCGCATCTTCATCGCTGTCTGCACCATCCCCGCGCTGTCGTCCGCCGTCCTCTTCTTTCTCATGCCAGAGAGCCCCAAGTACCTGCTCACGGTAACATCCTCTCTGCAGTTCTGTAATCCTGTTAAAGATTAAGGTCTGGCATTGCGCATCTTCATCACTGTCTGCACCATCCCCGCGCTGTCGTCCGCCGTCCTCTTCTTTCTCATGCCAGAGAGCCCCAAGTACCTGCTCACGGTAACGTCCTGTCTGTAGTTCTGTAATCCTGTAAAAGATTAAGGTGTGGCATTGCGCATCTTCATCGCTGTCTGCACCATCCCCGCGCTGTCGTCCGCCGTCCTCTTCTTTCTCATGCCAGAGAGCCCCAAGTACCTGCTCACGGTAACGTCCTGTCTGTAGTTCTGTAATCCTGTAAAAGATTAAGGTGTGGCATTGCGCATCTTCATCACTGTCTGCACCATCCCCATGCTTTCGTCCGCCGTCCTCTCTGAAGATTGATCACGATGAGGTGTAGAACCCTCAGAATTACTGGGCAGAATAGGTCTCTCATTCTGTAATCCTGTAATAGATTAAGGTGTGGTTATCAGTGCTAATTACTGTAAAGTGTTGGCTTCTATTGTCTTTTGCTAATCACCCATCAGCGGCAATCATCTGTTGGCCTACCTTGTTAGTTGCCACCTTCTGTTGTCTTCTTAATTTTGCTGTCTTTACATGTACATATATATATATATGCTCTCTGCCTCCTAGCATTCAGCATCTTCCCAAGGCAAGAGAGTTAACTGACTTTAAAAGTCCAGGTTCCACCCTTGCCGAACTAGGCTGGAATTCCTGGGCTCGATCGTAGCGTCACTAGTGACTATTACGAGTTATGTCCCTTCTAAGCCTCCCCCATGGACCAATCAGATTCCACCTCTCGTATCACTTGCATTTGCTTCAAACAAAACGGCGATGCCCAGTCAAGGCAATCTGATCGATAATCAAGATCTATATTGTGATAAAATGGGTCTTACATCGCGAAATGCATCAAATAATGTGAGCACCCTGATTAAAAATATAAAAAAGTTGGCGGTGCTTACCATAGAGAATGATTGGCCTTTGGGACAGATTGGCCAAGGCAGTTGAATTTGGTAAATTATTTTAACCATTTTGTTTGGTTTTGGATGTTTGACTCCTGGCTGGGAGAGAGACGGACGCCATCTATGTAACATTTGACTATTGTTTGTTTACAGGCTGGGAGAGAGACGGATGCTATCTATGTGATGTTTGACTACTGTTTGACTTCAGGCTGAGAGAGAGATGGTTGCTATCTATGTAACGTTTGACTATTGTTTGTTTACAGGCTGGGAGAGAGACGGATGCTATCTATGTGATGTTTGACTATTGTTTGACCTCAAGCTGGGAGAGAGACAGATGCTATCTCTGTAATGTTTGACTATTGTTTGACTTCAGGTTGGGAGAGAGACAGATGCTATCTATGTAATGTTTGACTATTGTTTGACATCAAGCTGGGAGAGAGACGGATGCTATCTATGTGATGTTTGACTATTGTTTGACTCCTGGCTGGGAGAGAGACGGACGCCATCTATGTAACATTTGACTATTGTTTGACTTCAGGTTGGGAGAGAGACAGATCCTATCTATGTGATGTTTGACTACTGTTTGACTTCAGGCTGAGAGAGAGATGGTTGCTATCTATGTAACGTTTGACTATTGTTTGTTTACAGGCTGGGAGAGAGACGGATGCTATCTATGTGATGTTTGACTATTGTTTGACATCAAGCTGGGAGAGAGACAGATGCTATCTATGTAATGTTTGACTATTGTTTGACTTCAGGTTGGGAGAGAGACGGATGCTATTTATGTAACATTTGACTATTGTTTGACATCAAGCTGGGAGAGAGACGGATGCTATCTATGTGATGTTTGACTATTGTTTGACTTCAGGTTGGGAGAGAGACAGATGCTATCTATGTAATGTTTGACTATTGTTTGACTTCAGGTTGGGAGAGAGACAGATCCTATCTATGTAATGTTTGACTATTGTTCGACATCAAGCTGGGAGAGAGACGGATGCTATCTATGTGATGTTTGACTATTGTTTGACTTCAGGCTGAGAGAGAGACAGATGCTATCTATGTGATGTTTGACTATTGTTTGACATCAAGCTGGGAGAGAGACGGATGCTATCTATGTGATGTTTGACTATTGTTTGACATCAAGCTGGGAGAGAGACGGATGCTATCTATGTAATGTTTGACTATTGTTTGACTTCAGGTTGGGAGAGAGACAGATCCTATCTATGTAATGTTTGACTATTGTTCGACATCAAGCTGGGAGAGAGACGGATGCTATCTATGTGATGTTTGACTATTGTTTGACTTCAGGCTGAGAGAGAGACGGATGCTATCTATGTGATGTTTGACTATTGTTTGACATCAAGCTGGGAGAGAGACGGATGCTATCTATGTGATGTTTGACTATTGTTTGACTTCAGGTTGGGAGAGAGACGGATGCTATTTATGTAACGTTTGACTATTGTTTGACTTCAGGCTGAGAGAGACGGATGCTATCTATGTGATGTTTGACTATTGTTTGACATCAAGCTGGGAGAGAGACGGATGCTATCTATGTGATTTTTGACTATTGTTTGACTTCAGGTTGGGAGAGAGACGGATGCTATTTATGTAACATTTGACTATTGTTTGACTTCAGGCTGAGAGAGACGGATGCTATCTGTGTGATGTTTGACTATTGTTTGACATCAAGCTGGGAGAGAGACGGATGCTATCTATGTGATGTTTGATTATTGTTTGACTTCAGGTTGGGAGAGCGACGGATGCTATCTATGTGATGTTTGACTATTGTTTGACATTAAGCTGGGAGAGAGACGGATGCTATCTATGTGATGTTTGACTATTGTTTGACATCAAGCTGGGAGAGAGACGGATGCTATCTATGTGATGTTTGATTATTGTTTGACATCAAGCTGGGAGAGAGACGGATGCTATCTATGTGATGTTTGACTATTGTTTGACATCAAGCTGGTAGAGAGACGGATGCTATCTATGTGATGTTTGACTATTGTTTGACATCAAGCTGGGAGAGAGACGGATGCTATCTATGTAATGTTTGATTATTGTTTGACTTCAGTTTGGGAGAGCGACGGATGCTATCTATGTAATGTTTGACTATTGTTTGACATCAAGCTGGGAGAGAGACGGATGCTATCTATGTAATGTTTGATTATTGTTTGACTTCAGTTTGGGAGAGCGACGGATGCTATCTATGTAACGTTTGACTATTGTTTGACTTCAGGTTGGGAGAGCGACGGATGCCATCTATGTAATGTTTGACTATTGTTTGACATCAAGCTGGGAGAGAGACGGATGCTATCTATGTGATGTTTGACTATTGTTTGACTTCAGGTTGGGAGAGAGACGGATGCTATTTATGTAACATTTGACTATTGTTTGACTTCAGGCTGAGAGAGACGGATGCTATCTGTGTGATGTTTGACTATTGTTTGACATCAAGCTGGGAGAGAGACGGATGCTATCTATGTGATTTTTTGATTATTGTTTGACTTCAGGTTGGGAGAGAGACGGATGCTATCTATGTGATGTTTGACTATTGTTTGACATCAAGCTGGGAGAGAGACGGATGCTATCTATGTAATGTTTGACTATTGTTTGACATCAAGCTGGGAGAGAGACGGATGCTATCTATGTGATGTTTGATTATTGTTTGACATCAAGCTGGGAGAGAGACGGATGCTATCTATGTAATGTTTGATTATTGTTTGACTTCAGTTTGGGAGAGCGACGGATGCTATCTATGTAATGTTTGACTATTGTTTGACATCAAGCTGGGAGAGAGACGGATGCTATCTATGTAATGTTTGATTATTGTTTGACTTCAGTTTGGGAGAGCGATGGATGCTATCTATGTGATGTTTGACTATTGTTTGACTTCAGTTTGGGAGAGCGACGGATGCTATCTATGTAATGTTTGACTATTGTTTGACATCAAGCTGGGAGAGAGACGGATGCTATCTATGTGATGTTTGACTATTGTTTGACATCAAGCTGGGAGAGAGACGGATGCTATCTATGTGATGTTTGACTATTGTTTGACATCAAGCTGGGAGAGAGACGGATGCTATCTATGTAATGTTTGATTATTGTTTGACTTCAGTTTGGGAGAGCGACGGATGCTATCTATGTAACATTTGACTATTGTTTGACTTCAGGTTGGGAGAGAGACGGATGCTATCTATGTAATGTTTGACTATTGTTTGACATCAAGCTGGGAGAGAGACGGATGCAATCTATGTAATGTTTGATTATTGTTTGACTTCAGTTTGGGAGAGTGACGGATGCTATCTATGTAATGTTTAACTATTGTTTGACTTCAGTTTGGGAGAGCGACGGATGCTATCTATGTAACGTTTGACTATTGTTTGACTTCAGGTTGGGAGAGAAATGGATGCCATATATGTCCTAAAGCAAGTCCATGAGAGAAACAGAGAGAGACAACCCTTCAAGGTAGCTAGCATTTTAATAAAACGTTGCTGCAACAAGGGCTCTTCATAATATAAATATATATAATGTATTTAACTTAATTTATAAATTTCTGTTTGTCACAGCCTTTTTTCAAAATTGTTTAATGTATTCGGACAAGCCTAAAAACAGGGTGGAAAAATAAATAGAAAATCAGTTTTCTATATTCCATCAAATGCAAACTTATTCTTTATCCGTAACTACCCGTGAGGATCGAGGATAGAATAGGTCTTCAGCAACCCATACTCGCTGTAAAAGGCAACTATTCTTGTCGTAAGAGACGACTAACAGGATCATTTTTTCTGGCGCGCTGACTTGGTTGATGCATGTCATCGTATCCCAATTGTATAGATCGATGCTTATGATGTCATTCACTGGATTGTCTGGTCTAGACTTGATTATTAACAGACCGCCGTCATATAGCTGGATTATTGCTGAGTGCCGCGTTAACAGACCTGTCAACCCCTCATCATGACAATGTGGGAGATTTGACTTCAAAATGGGGGAGATTTGACTCCAAAGGGGGAGATTTTTAAGATAGTGAAGATAAGATAATTTCCAACTTTTATTTTTAATAATGTTACAAAGAAAACCAAATATTTTGAAACAATAAATAATCAATAAGTTTCTTATACGTACAGCTTGCTTAATTTCCGTTTGCATTTTCCTCCTCCAAAAATAAACCCAGCACAATCTACCCATATAACTTTCGTTCAAAGATCATCTCAGATAAACGCTAACAGATATTGAAATTTCACAATCGGTAGCTTGACCAGTTGACGACGTGTTCAATCCGACCAGTTGTCAGGCTTCGTTACGATGCAGGTTTTCTGAGTATTTGGCGCGATATTGGTTACAAAATTTGCCAAAGAAATATCAAATGCATTTATCCTGACGCAACATCATCGCCCTTAATTTCAATAAGATATACTGGTTTTTTTTCTGTCTGCGGCAGTCTGTTGACAGTCCCATTACTTAGCTCCTTAAATTTCCTAGAAATGTTCATGTTATTCCATTCCAAGAAAAGTATGCCATATTTGGAAGTACTATTACGTTTTACTACAATTTATGAATGAAATGAGTCTCGTTGTCGTTGTTGACCTTTCTGACCTTGATGTGTATTAATCTCATTGGTTGACTAGTACTGTTGTATGCAAATTAGATTGCAGATCTGGGACGCAAGCAAACTATTAGCCAATCAAATCGTGTAAAATAATCACGACACATTCTCGCGAAATTTGATAAAGTTCTGTTTTGATATTTTCTGTGCACACAAGTCACGATGTCAGTCAAAAGGAAATTTATAAGTTTCACTTTAAACTTTGACTTTGAAATCCTATCTGTGCGGAAGCCTGATCGTGTAACTCATTGTTATTTCGACTACCGAATCAACCAATCACGCATAGTGTTGTTTCTGAAGACGGCGCTTGCAGGACATATTTTGTTTTCATTTCCAAGAGTTCAATGACGTAACTTTGAGGTATGTTGATGTTTTAACAAAGTTTCTGACAAATCTGATAACCAATAAAGTTATGTATAACTGGACTGGCCATATGTATCTACGTTCTTAAATTATGGAAGAATAAACACGCTAAGAACACGAAGACAACAGTTCATTTCATGAAGTGATGAATACTTGGCTGATTTTTCATTACAAGTTCAACCCTTTAGGCACCTGTTAGGACTATCCGAGTTTTCTTAACAGTTTACATTGTTCAATCGTTCACCATATGAATTTAATTACCAGTTGATTACTGGACAAAGGCCCATCTGGGTCCCCCTGCGGGTGGCTGTGATAAGGGTCGCTAATCCGGGAGCCTACCGGACAGATCGGGACGCAAACTTCCCGTTCATTGTTTTTACTCACGGGACAATGGAGGCGATTTTTTTAAATAATGAAAAAATTCTGTTTTGCGGGAGAAATTGTCCATCTTGCGGGAGACTGGGAGATTTCATCAAATTGCGGGAGTCTCCCGCAAAATGCGGGAGGGTTGACAGGTCTGCGTTAAACGAAAAATTAACAAAGAAACAAAAAAAACTATTTTTACAATAACAAGTTGTGCATATGATATGTTTTGTTGAAATAGTCCTTCTACTGATAACAAAACTAAAATGTATGTAACGTCTTTTTTATTTCAGTATTTTCTTAAAAAACCTCTATAAGCTGCAAAATAATAGTTGGCCATTGATGTGTATGTACCTGTTCCAAACTCTGACTTGATCTGCATTGGTTAACTCCCCTGTTTTGCACTGGTTATGTCCCCTGTTCAAGGTGGAAGCACTGGTGTTATCTGAGGAAGACAGACACAGCCACAAGTCAAGCCCTGATGACCACAAGAAGTTGCAGTCTATGAAGGCCAAGTGTGTCCATGTACGTATACTTGGTGATGTGGAAACATGTTTCTCTGTACCATCTAGATGACAGTATTGAAGGCCAAGTGTGCCCATGTACGTATTCTTGTTGATGTGGAAACATGTTTCTCTGTACCATCTAGATGAAAGTATTGAAGGCCAAGTGTGTCCATGTACGTATACTTGTTGATGTGGAAACATGTTTCTCTGTACCATCTAGATGAAAGTATTGAAGGCCATGTGTGCTCATGTACGTATACTTGGTGATGTGGAAACATGTTTCTCTGTACCATCTAGATGAAAGTATTGAAGGCCATGTGTGCCCATGTACGTATACTTGGTGATGTGGAAACATGTTTCTCTGTACCATCTAGATGAAAGTATTGAAGGCCATGTGTGCCCATGTACGTATACTTGTTGATGTGGAAACATGTTTCTCTGTACCATCTAGATGAAAGTATTGAAGGCCAAGTGTGCCCATGTAGGTATTCTTGTTGATGTGGAAACATGTTTCTCTGTACCATCTAGATGAAAGTATTGAAGGCCAAGTGTGCCCATGTACGTATACTTGGTGATGTGGAAACATGTTTCTCTGTACCATCTAGATGAAAGTATTGAAGGCCAAGTGTGCCCATGTACGTATACTTGGTGATGTGGAAACATGTTTCTCTGTACCATCTAGATGAAAGTATTGAAGGCCATGTGTGCTCATGTACGTATACTTGGTGATGTGGAAACATGTTTCTCTGTACCATCTAGATGAAAGTATTGAAGGCCATGTGTGCCCATGTACGTATACTTGTTGATGTGGAAACATGTTTCTCTGTACCATCTAGATGAAAGTATTGAAGGCCAAGTGTGCCCATGTAGGTATTCTTGTTGATGTGGAAACATGTTTCTCTGTACCATCTAGATGAAAGTATTGAAAGCCAAGTGTGCCCATGTACGTATACTTGGTGATGTGGAAACATGTTTCTCTGTACCATCTAGATGAAAGTATTGAAGGCCAAGTGTGCCCATGTACGTATACTTGGTGATGTGGAAACATGTTTCTCTGTACCATCTAGATGAAAGTATTGAAGGCCATGTGTGCTCATGTACGTATTCTTGGTGATGTGGAAACATGTTTCTCTGTACCATCTAGATGAGAGTATTGAAGGCCAAGTGTGTCCATGTACGTATTCTTGGTGATGTGGAAACATGTTTCTCTGTACCATCTAGATGAAAGTATTGAAGGCCAAGTGTGCCCATGTAGGTATTCTTGTTGATGTGGAAACATGTTTCTCTGTACCATCTAGATGAAAGTATTGAAGGCCAAGTGTGTCCATGTACGTATACTTGTTGATGTGGAAACATGTTTCTCTGTACCATCTAGATGAAAGTATTGAAGGCCAAGAGTGCCCATGTACGTATACTTGGTGATGTGGAAACATGTTTCTCTGTACCATCTAGATGAAAGTATTGAAGGCAAGTTCAAGGCAGCATGGGCGATCAGTAAAAGTGGCCCCGTTCCACAAAGCTATCTTAAGGCTAAGACAATTGTAACAAGACAAGTGTTCTTTAACACTGACTTATGATGATCATAGCATTAAGATCATATATGAAACAAGTCACAGATAGTTATTTAGCCTGGGGACCATCAATGTTTTAGAGGTCTTTAACTGACTGACTCCTTGACTAACTCCTTGACTGACTCCCTGACTGACTAACTCCTTGACTGACTCCCTGACTGACTAACTCCTTGACTGACTCCCTGGCTGACTAACTCCTTGACTGACTCCTTGACTGAGTGACTCCTTGACTGAGTGACTCCTTGACTGACTAACTCCTTGACTGACTCCTTGACTGAGTGACTCCTTGACTGAGTGACTCCCTGACTGACTAACTCCTTGACTGAGTGACTCCTTGACTGAGTGACTCCTTGACTGAGTGACTCCTTGACTGACTAACTCCTTGACTGACTCCTTGACTGAGTGACTCCTTGACTGAGTGACTCCCTGACTGAGTGACTCCTTGACTGACTCCTTGACTGAGTGACTCCTTGACTGAGTGACTCCTTGACTGACTAACTCCTTGACTGATTCCCCGACTGAGTGACTCCTTGACTGAGTGACTCCTTGACTGACTAACTCCTTGACTGACTCCTTGACTGACTCCTTGACTGATTCCCTCACTGACTGACTCCTTGACTGATTCCCTCACTGACTGATTCCTTGACTGACTCCTTGACTGATTCCCTCACTGACTGACTCCTTGACTGAGTGACTCCTTGACTGACTAACTCCTTGACTGACTCCTTGACTGACTCCTTGACTGATTCCCTCACTGACTGACTCCTTGACTGACTCCTTGACTGATTCCCTCACTGACTGACTCCTTGACTGATTCCCTCACTGACTGATTCCTTGACTGACTCCTTGACTGATTCCCTCACTGACTGACTCCTTGACTGAGTGACTCCTTGACTGACTAACTCCTTGACTGACTCCTTGACTGACTCCTTGACTGATTCCCTCACTGACTGACTCCTTGACTGACTCCTTGACTGATTCCCTCACTGACTGACTCCTTGACTGAGTGACTCCTTGACTGTCTAGGTGATGGTGAAATTGGGTTTAACGTCGCGTCCAAGATTATTGCACTTATATAGCGACGTCCTTGACTGTCTAACTCCTTGACTGATTCCCTCGCTGACTGACTCCTTGACTGTATAACTCCTTGACTGACTCCTTGACTGATTCCCTCACTGACTAACTCCTTGACTGATTCCCTCACTGACTGACTCCTTGACCGAGTGACTCCTTGACTGACTCCTTGACTGATTCCCTCACTGACTGACTCCTTGACTGATTCCCTCACTGGCTGACTCCTTGACCTACAAAATCCTTGACTAACTCCTTGACTGACTGATTCCCTCACTGACTGACTCTTTGACTTACTAAATCCTTGACTAACTCCTTGACTGACTGATTCCCCCACTGACTGACTCGTTGACTGACTGACTCCTTGACTGATTCCCTCACTGACTAACTCCTTGTCTGACTGATTCCCTCACTGACTGACTCTTTGACTGACTCCTTGACTGATTCCCTCACTGACTGACTCCTTGACTGACTAACTCCTTGACTGACTCCGTGACTGATTCCCTCACTGACTGACTCCTTGACTGAGTGACTCCTTGACTGACCAACTCCTTGACTGACTCCTTGACTGATTCCCTCACTGACTGACTCCTTGACTGAGTGACTCCTTGACTGAGTGACTCCTTGACTGACTAACTCCTTGACTGACTCCTTGACTGACTCCTTGACTGAGTGACTCCTTGACTGACTAACTCCTTGACTGACTCCTTGACTGACTGACTCCTTGACTGACTAACTCCTTGAATGACTCCTTGACTGATTCCCTCACTGACTGACTCCTTGACTGACTCCTTGACTGATTCCCTCACTGACTGATTCCCTCACTGACTAACTCCTTGACTGACTCCTTGACTGATTCCCTCACTGACTGATTCCCTCACTGACTAACTCCTTGACTGATTCCCTCACTGACTGACTCCTTGACTGAGTGACTCCTTGACTGACTAACTCCTTGACTGACTCCTTGACTGATTCCCTCACTGACTGACTCCTTGACTGAGTGACTCCTTGACTGTCTAGGTGATGGTGAAATTGGGTTTAACGTCGCGTCCAAGATTATTGCACTTATATAGCGACGTCCTTGACTGTCTAACTCCTTGACTGATTCCCCCACTGACTGACTCATTGACTGACTGACTCCTTGACTGATTCCCTCACTGACTAACTCCTTGTCTGACTGATTCCCTCACTGACTGACTCTTTGACTGACTCTCTGACTGACTCTCTGACTGACTCCCTGACCGTCTGACTGACTCCTTGACTGACTCCTTGACTGATTCCCTCACTGACTCTCTCACTGACTATCTGGCTGACTCTCTGACTGACTCCCTCACTGACTCTGTTTGACTCCCTGACTGATTCCCTGACTGACTCTCTGACTGACTCCCTGACTGACTTTCTGACTGACTCCCTCCCTGACTGACTCCCTGACTGACTCTCTGACTGACCCCTTCCCTGACTGACTCCCTGACTGACTCTCTGACTGACTCCCGCCCTATATGTTGCAGCTGCTGGACAGTACTGTAGAGCTGTTCCGCCCCCCGCTGCTCCGCCGCAATGTCGTCCTGCTGGTGATCAACTTCACGCTTGCCTTTGGGTAAGTTGTTGCTTCTCACATTATATTGTCTTTTGAGACAATCAGGAGCAATAATAATGTCCTTTCAACGAAATCTAGGTCAGAACTCATTTCAAAGAGGTTTGTTTTGTGGTCTCCTATATCAAACTGCATCAAGTAGAGCCTACGACAATCATTTCCTCCTGACTCACCGTCCTTTCCTCCCTCCTTTCCTCTCTCCCTTCCTTCCCTCACTCACTCACTTCCCCTCCAATGTGCTTATCGTAAGAGGCGACTAACGGGAGCCGGTGGTAAGGCTCGCTGAGTTGGTTTGATGCATGTCATTGTATCCAAATTGCATAGATCGATGCTGAGGATGTCAATCACTGGATTATTTACAGATTGCCGTCATATAGCTGGAAAATTGCTGAGTGCGGCGTTAAACAACAATCAGACTTCCCTCCTGATCCATTCCCTCTTTCCATCACACACTTCCAATCCTCCCTTACCCTCATCTGTGCCTTCTCTCTCTCCATCCCTCCATCCCTCTCTCCATCCTCCCTCTCTCAATCCATCCCTCACTCCCTCCATCCCTTCCTCTTCTCCATCCCTTTCTCTCCATCCCTCCTCTCTCCATCCCTCTCCCTCTCTCCATCCCTTCCTCTTCTCCATCCATCACTCTCTCCATCCCTCCCTCTCTCCATCCCTCCTCCCTCTCTCCATCCCTTCTTCTCCATCCATCACTCTCTCCATCCCTCCTCTCTCCATCCCTCCTCCCTCTCTCCATCCCTTCCTCTTCTCCATCCATCACTCTCTCCATCCCTCCTCTCTCCATCCCTCCTCACTCCCTCCATCCCTTCCTCTTGTCCATCCCTCATTCTCTCCATCCCTCCTCTCTCCATCCCTCCTCACTCCCTCCATCCCTTCCTCTTCTCCATCCCTCATTCTCTCCATCCCTCCTCTCTCCATCCCTCCTCACTCCCTCCATCCCTTCCTCTTCTCCATCCCTCATTCTCTCCATCCCTCCTCTCTCCATCCCTCCTCCCTCTCTCCATCCCTTCCTCTTCTCCATCCCTCATTCTCTCCATCCCTCCTCTCTCCATCCCTCTTCCCTCTCTCCATCCCTTCCTCTTCTCCATCCCTCCCTCTCTCCATCCCTCCTCCCTCTCTCCATCCCTTCCTCTTCTCCATCCATCACTCTCTCCATCCCTCCTCTCTCCATCCCTCCCTCTCTCCATCCTTCCCTCTCTCCATCCCTCTCTCTCTCGATCCCTTTCTCTTCTCCATCCATCACTCTCTCCATCCCTCCCTCTCTCCATCCCTCCTCTCTCCATCCCTCCTCCCTCTCTCCATCCCTTCTTCTCCATCCATCACTCTCTCCATCCCTCCCTCTCACCATCCATCTCTCCATCCCTCACTCCCTTCATCCCTCACTCCATCATTCCTGTCTCCCTCTCCCTCAACCATCCCAACCTAACTTCCCCTCCCTCCACCCCTCGCTCGATAGCTCCTCTATCCATCTATCCATCCATCTCTCTCTCAATCCCTCACTCCCTCCATCCGACCCGTGAAGATTCCGGGTAGAATAGATCTTCAGCAACACACGCTTGCCGTAAAAGGCGACTATGCTTGTCGTAAAAGGCGACTAAAGGGATCGGGGGGTTAGGCTCGCTGCTTTGGTTGATACATGTCATCGATCCCAATTGTGTAGATCCATGCTCATCATATCAAGCACTGGATTGTCTGGTCCAGACGCGATTATTTACAGACCGCCGTCATATAGCTAGTATATTGCTATGGCGTGTGGCGTTAAACAACAAACCAACCAACCAACCAACTCCCTCTATCCCTCCCCTCTCCATCCCTCCCTCACTCCCTCCATCCCTCCATCCCTCTTCTCTCCAGCCTCCCTCTGTCCATCCCTCCCTCTGTCCATCCCTCCCTCTGTCTCTCCCTCTCTCCATCCCTCTTCTCTCCAGCCCCCTCTCTCCATCCCTCCCTCCATCCCTCCCTCTATCCATCCCTCACTCCCTCCCTCCATCCCTCTTCTCTTCAGCCCCCTCTGTCCATCCCTCCGTCTGTCTATCCCTCCTCTGTCCGTCCCTCCCTCTGTCCATCCCTCCCTTTCTCCATCCCTCTTCTCTCCAGACCCCTCTCTCCATCCCTCCCTCCATCCCTCCATCCCTCCCTCTCTCCATCCATCCCTCCCTCCATCACTCTCCATCCCTCCCTCTCTCCATCCATCCCTCTCTCCATCCCTCCCTCTCTCCATCCCTCTTCTCTCCATCCATCCCATCTCCATCCCTCCCTCCATCCCTCTTCTCTCCATCCCTCCCTCCCTCCGTCCCTCTCTATCCCTCTTCTCTCCACCCCCCTCCCTCTGTCCATCCCTCCTCTCTCCATCACTCTTCCCTCCATCCCTCACTCCATCCCTCTCTCTATCCATCCCTCACTCCATCCATCCCTCTTTCCTTCCCTCCCCCTATCCCTCCCTCCTTCCCTCTCCTAATCACTCACTTCCCCTCCCTCACTCCCCTCTCCCTCTATCCCTCCCTCTCTCCATCCCTCTTCTCTCCATCCCTCCCTCCCTCCGTCCCTCTCTATCCCTCTTCTCTCCACCCCCCTCCCTCTGTCCATCCCTCCTCTCTCCATCACTCTTCCCTCCATCCCTCCCTCCCTCCCTCCCTCTCTCTATCCCTCTTCTCTCCACCCTCCTCTGTCCATCCCTCCCTCCCTCCATCCCTCTTCTCTCCATCCCTCCCTCCCTCCATCCCTCTCTCTATCCCTCCCTCCTTCCCTCCCTCTATCCCTCCCTCCCTCCCTCCCTCTCTCTATCCCTCTTCTCTCCAACATCCCCCTCCATCCCTCCCTCCCTCCATCCCTCCCTCTCTCAATCCATCCCTCCCTCACTCCATCCCTTCCTCTTTCCATCCCTCTCTCTATCCCTCACTCCATCCCTCCCTCTTTCCACCCCTCTCTCTATCCCTCCCTCCATCCCTCCCTCCCTCAATCTACCCCTCCCTCACTCCATTCCTCTCTCTATCCATCCCTCACTCCATCCCTCTCTCTATCCATCCCTCACTCCATCCCTCACTCAATCCATCCCTCTTTCCTTCCCTCCCCCTATCCCTCCCTCCCTCTCCTAATCACTCACTTCCCCTCCCTCACTCCCCCTCTCCCTCTATCCCTCCCTCTCTCCATCCCTCTTCTCTCCATCCATCCCTCCCTCCATCCCTCCCTCTCTCCATCCCTCCCTCCCTCCGTCCCTCTCTATCCCTCTTCTCTCCACCCCCCTCCCTCTGTCCATCCCTCCTCTCTCCTTCCCTCCTCCACTCACCTGCTGTCTACACCACAGGTACTACGGGCTGTTCATGTGGTTCCCCGAGCTGTTCAGTCGGATTGAGAAGTTTGGGGGGACGCCATGTGACCCCGGTCCCGTCAACACAACAATCAGCAACTCCACAGTCAGCCCGAGCAGCGACACGTGCGAGGGACCCAGTAACACTGTCTTCCTGGAGGGCTTCCTGACAGCTGTTTCCAACCTCCCTGGAAACCTGTTCACCATTTTCCTTATGGACAAGCTGGGAAGAAAACTGCTTCTGTGTAAGTTGTTGGTTTCAGAAATAGGGATTCATATTTATAGCAGGCCTCCATCCCTCCCTCTCTCCATCCCTCTCTCCATCCATCCCTCTCTCCATCCCATTCCTCCCTCTCTCAATCCCCCCTCCATCCCTCCCTCTCTCCATCCCCCTCCATCCCCTTCCATCCCTCCCTCTCTCCATCCCTACCTCTCTCCATCCCACCCTCCCTCTCTCCATCCCATCCCTCCCTCTCTCCATCCCCCTCCATCCCTCCCTCTTTCCATCCCTCTCTCCATCCCATCCCTCCCTCTCTCCATCCCCCTCCATCCCTCCCTCTCTCCATCCCATCCCTCCCTCTCTCCATCCCCCCTCCATCCCTCCCTCTCTCCATCCCCCTTGATCCCTCCCTCTCTCCATCCCATCCCTCCCTCTTTCCATCCCCCCTCCATCCCTCCCTCTCTCCATCCCTCCCTCTCTCCATCCCATCCCTCCCTCTCTCCATCCCCCTCCATCCCTCCCTCTCTCCATCCCTACCTCTCTCCATCCCATCCCTACCTCTCTCCATCCCATCCCTCCCTCTCTGCATCCCCTCCATCCCTCCCTCTTTCCATCCCTCTCTCCACCCAATCCCTCCCTCACTCCATCCCCCCTCCATCCCTCCCTCTCTCCATCCCATCCCTCCTCTCTCCATCCCTCCCTCTCTCCATCCCATCCCTCCCTCTCTCCATCCCTCCCTCTCTCCATCCCCCTCCATCCCTCCCTCTCTCCATCCCTACCTCTCTCCATCCCATCCCTACCTCTCTCCATCCCCCCTCCATCCCTCCCTCTCTCCATCCCATCCCTCCTCTCTCCATCCCTCTCTCTCTCCATCCTTCCCTCTCTCCATCCCATCTCTCCTCTCTCCATCCCTCTCTCCATCCCATCCCTCCCTCTCTCCATCCCCCTCCATCCCTCCCTCTCTCCATCCCATCCCTCCCTCTCTCCATCCCCCCTCCATCCCTCCCTCTCTCCATCCCCCCTCGATCCCTCCCTCTCTCAATCCCATCCCTCCCTCTCTCCATCCCCCCTCCATCCCTCCCTCTCTCCATCCCTCCCTCTCTCTATCCCATCCCTCCCTCTCTCCATCCCCCTCCATCCCTCCCTCTCTCCATCCCTACCTCTCTCCATCCCATCCCTACCTCTCTCCATCCCATCCCTCCCTCTCTCCATCCCCTCCATCCCTCCCTCTTTCCATCCCTCTCTCCATCCCATCCCTCCCTCTCTCCATCCCCCCTCCCTCCCTCTCTCAAACCCATCCCTCCTCTCTCCATCCCTCTCTCTCTCCATCCTTCCCTCTCTCCATCCCATCTCTCCTCTCTCCATCCCTCTCTCCATCCCATCTCTCCTCTCTCCATCCCTCCCTCTCTCCATCCCATCCCTCCTCTCTCCATCCCATCCCTCCTCTCTCCATCCCATCCCTCTCTCCATCCCTCCTCTCTCCATCCCTCTCTCCATCCCATCCCTCCTCTCTCCATCCCTCTCTCCATCCCTCCCTCTCTCCATCCCTCTCTCCATCCCCCCTCAAACCCTACCTCTCCCCATCCCATCCCTCCCTCTCTCCATCCCCTCCATCCCTCCCTCTCTCCATCCCATCCCTCCTCTCTCCATCACTCTCTCCATCCCATCCCTCCTCTCTCCATCCCTCTCTCATTCCCTCCCTCTCTCCATCCCTACCTCTCTCCATCCCATCCCTCCCTCTCTCCATCCCCTCTCCATCCCTTCCTCTCTTCATCCCTCCCTCTCTCCATCCCATCCCTCCTCTCTCCATCCCCCTCTCTCTCCATCCATCCCATCCCTCCTCTCTCCATCCCTCTCTCCATCCCATCTCTCCATCCCTCCCTCTCTCCATCCCATCTCCTCTCTCCATCCCATCCTCCTCTCTCCATCCCATCCCTCTCTCCATCCCTCCTCTCTCCATCTCTCTCTCCATCCAATCCCTCCTCTCTCCATCCCTCTCTCCATCCCTCCCTCTCTCCATCCCATCCCTCCTCTCTCCATCCCTCTCTCCATCCCCCCCTCCATCCCTACCTCTCTCCATCCCATCCCTCCCTCTCTCCATCCCTCCCTCTCTCCATAATTCATATTTATAGGACCTGTGAAGATTCCGGGGTAGAATAGGTCTTCAGCAACCCTTGCTTGCCGAAAAAGGTGACTTTGCTTGTCGTAAAAGGCGACTAACGAGATCGGGTGGTCAGGCTCGCTGACTTGGTTGGTGCATGTCATCGATCCAAATTGTGTGCATTGATGATCATGATATCAATCACGGGATTGTCTGGTCCAGACTTGATTATTTACACACCGCCGTCATATAGCTGGAATATTGCCGAGTGTGGCGTTAAACAACAAACCAACAACAACAACAATCATATTTATAGCAGGCCTCAAAGTAACGACTAAAACGGTGGCCAATGCGACCTAAATTTCAATTTGTCTACTGTCTAAAATTCAGAGGTAGCCAAATGACTACTTTTCAAAATATCTTGTGGCGACTAAAATCTATTGCTACACATATGTAGACACATTTAAACATGTCTGCTACTAATTGTATTCACAAATAATTCCTGCTAAAGTCAACAATAAGCTGAAATGCATCAATATTAATGCAACTAGTATTGTATTTTAGTTGATAGTTTATAAATTATTGGATAAGCAAGGATATACCTACATAATCTAGTAACATAAATTGCATCATTGTTTGAGTCACAAATAACAAAACTCAAGTACAGTTTCCACTAATGTACAATTCCAAGACTAGTGCTGACTTGTACATATACTAGTTGTTTGATAAAAGATAATTTCAAATGCTTTTGGCCACCTACAATATTGGCTTGACTTCTAAATTTTGCCACTGGCTACCTGGAAAAAAGTACTTTGAGGCCTGTTCATAGTCATATTCATTTTGAAAAACTTGCCAGAAAATCATACTTCTTTCACGCACTAAGCTATGTTAACTTTAACTGTGTACTGATCTGTGTACTTTAACTGTGAGTTTGATATTAACTTGTCCCTACACAGAGCTAGGGTTCTTCAAAATGGATCATGCTGTCAGGCGTGGTGACTTGGTTTATGGCTTGACAATGTATCCTGACGTTTTGTTCCTCACAAATTCAATCACTTATTTACAGGCTGCTATCCTAAAGCTTTAATATTGCTGAGTGCGGTGTTAAGAAATAAAAAAGGGAGACAATCCCTGTTCCTTTTTGCTTGTACAGATGAACACACGAACACACGCACACACACGTACACACACACACAGACACATGCACACACAAACACACATGCACACACTTACACACACACAAACACGTACACACACACACGCGCGCACACACACACACACGTACATACATACACACAAGTACACACACACACACTTACACGTACACACAAACAAACGCACATATACACAGACACACAAACACACACGAAAACACACACACTGTTCAGGGGAGACAATGCCATTTCCTCTTTGCTTGTACCTGGCTACCTCCCCATGCTAAGTCTACAGTATTCTTGCAGCCTCCAGCATGTGTATATCAGGGCTGGCCGTGTTCTTCATCTGGTTCGTACAGACCAGGGTGCAGAATGTAGCAATATCGTGTGTGTTTGGTGCTGTGTCTACGATCGGCTGGAACGCACTCGACGTGCTCTCAACAGAGCTCTTCCCCACCAACGTCAGGTATGTTGTTTTCTAGTTCTTCCACACCAACATCAGGTACATAGTTCTCTAGTTCTTCCACGCCAACATCAGGTATACAGTTCTCTAGTTCTTCCACACCAACATCAGGTATACAATTCTCCAGTTCTTCCCCACCAACATCAGGTACATAGTTCTCCAGTTCTTCACGACCAACATCAGGTACACAGTCTCTAGTTCTTCCCCCCCCAACATAAGGCACACAGTTCTCTAGTTCTTCCCGACCAACATCGGGTACATAGCTCTCTAGTTCTTCCCGACCAACATCAGGTATACAGTTCTCTAGTTCTTCCCGACCAACATCAGGTACACAGTCTCTAGTTCTTCCCCACCAACATCAGGTATACAGTTCTCTAGTTCTTCCCGACCAACATCAGGTACATAGCTCTCTAGTTCTTCCCGACCAACATCAGGTATACAGTTCTCTAGTTCTTCCCGACCAACATCAGGTACATAGCTCTCTAGTTCTTCCCCCCCAACATCAGGTACACAGTCTCTAGTTCTTCCAGCCAACATCAGGTATACAGTTCTCTAGTTCTTCCCGACCAACATCAGGTACATAGCTCTCTAGTTCTTCCCCACCAACATCAGGTACACAGTCTCTAGTTCTTCCCCACCAACATCAGGTATACAGTTCTCTAGTTCTTCCCGACCAACATCAGGTACATAGCTCTCTAGTTCTTCCCGACCAACATCAGGTATACAGTTCTCTAGTTCTTCCCGACCAACATCAGGTACATAGCTCTCTAGTTCTTCCCCCCCAACATCAGGTACACAGTCTCTAGTTCTTCCAGCCAACATCAGGTATACAGTTCTCTAGTTCTTCCCGACCAACATCAGGTACATAGCTCTCTAGTTCTTCCCCACCAACATCAGGTATACAGTTCTCTAGTTCTTCCCCACCAACATCAGGTACATAGTTCTCTAGTTCTTCCCCACCAACATCAGGTACCTAGTTCTCTAGTTCTTCCCCACCAACATCAGGTACATAGTTCTCCAGTTCTTCCCCACCAACATCAGGTACATAGTTCTCTAGTTCTTCCCGACCAACATCAGGTACATAGTTCTCTAGTTCTTCCCCACCAACATCAGGTACATAGTTCTCCAGTTCTTCCCCACCAACATCAGGTACCTAGTTCTCCAGTTCTTCCCCACCAACATCAGGTACATAGTTCTCTAGTTCTTCCCCACCAACATCAGGTACATAGCTCTCTAGTTCTTCCCAACCAACATCAGGTACATAGTTCTCTAGTTCTTCCCCACCAACATCAGGTACATAGTTCTCCAGTTCTTCCCCACCAACATCAGGTACATAGTTCTCTAGTTCTTCCCGACCAACATCAGGTACATAGTTCTCTAGTTCTTCCCCACCAACATCAGGTACATAGTTCTCTAGTTCTTCCCCACCAACGTCAGGTACATAGTTCTCTAGTTCTTCCCCACCAACATCAGGTACATAGTTCTCCAGTTCTTCCCCACCAACATCAGGTACATAGTTCTCTAGTTCTTCCCGACCAACATCAGGTACATAGTTCTCTAGTTCTTCCCCACCAACATCAGGTACATAGTTCTCTAGTTCTTCCCCACCAACATCAGGTACATAGTTCTCTAGTTCTTCCCCACCAACATCAGGTACATAGTTCTCTAGTTCTTCCCCACCAACATCAGGTACATAGTTCTCTAGTTCTTCCCCACCAACGTCAGGTACATAGTTCTCTAGTTCTTCCCCACCAACATCAGGTACATAGTTCTCCAGTTCTTCCCCACCAACATCAGGTACATAGTTCTCTAGTTCTTCCCGACCAACATCAGGTACATAGTTCTCTAGTTCTTCCCCACCAACATCAGGTACATAGTTCTCTAGTTCTTCCCCACCAACATCAGGTACATAGTTCTCTAGTTCTTCCCCACCAACATCAGGTACATAGTTCTCTAGTTCTTCCCCACCAACATCAGGTACATAGTTCTCCAGTTCTTCCCCCACCAACATCAGGTACATAGTTCTCTAGTTCTTCCCCACCAACATCAGGTACATAGTTCTCCAGTTCTTCCCCAAAACACAGTGTCATGTTCCTGGACACAGTGGTGGATTCATGGGTACACAACAGCTTCGCGGAAAGCGTTAAAGTTGGCATGCAGCACGTGCTTCTTGCTGGATGAGTGTAAAATGCGCACGCTCTGCAAACAGTGAATTTCAGTTGGCTTCTGGCGTTCATATGTGCAAGTAGTAAATAGATATCTCTCTCTAAGTTACAAAATAGTGAATTAGAAGAATTCATTTTAAGTTTCAAATCCATTTCATTTTATCTTATTACATTTCCATTGTTGATTACATTACAAGGGGATTTCACGTTTAGTTGATTACAAGGGAATTTCACGTTTAGTTGATTGCAAGGGGATTTCACGTTTAGTTGATTACAAGGGGATTTCACGTTTAGTTGATTGCAAGGTAAGTTCATGTTTAGTTAATGTGAATTTAGTCTTCTACTGCGAACCAAACCTCAATCGGATCTTGGTGCTGCAAGATTGGTCCACTGATGTTTTTGGGGGGGAGTTTAAATAACTATGATGCTTGGACTGTTCTTTGAACTAAACCCAATGTAATCTTGGCAATGCAAGGTCAGTGTTGAGGTCAAACAGTTTCTGTGGTTTTAGTTCAAATAACTTTTTGTGGAATACGCCTCATCTCCTAAACTGTATTAACATTCGTTACAGAACTACGGCATTCGGTGTCCAGACGGGCGTGGCTCGTATCGGTGCAATCCTCGGCAACGTGATATTCGGGGAACTGGTAGATATCCATTGCGCTATACCCATGATCATGGTTGCTGTGTTGCTGTGTGTGGGCGGCCTGACTGCCATCAAACTCCCAAACACCACTGGCATCGACATTCACTGATGTGCAGAATCTCCAAACATCACTTACTCCACATCTTTATATAGAGATTGCCTTGGAGACAGGGTAAAGAGGAACTGTATGGAGCTTTAGCCTGTGCTAGTTTATGGGAGAGTAGTCATGTTGAATGTTTTCTGTTATCCAGTGAAACCACATTAATCGGGAATATTGTTTTCTCGATGACTACTGTCTACAAGAAAAGTTGACATATACTACTCAAAACAAGTTAGGGAACACCCTCAATCGGAATGCTGTGTGTTTTTTATTTTATATAGTGAAAACGCCTCCGTCCCGAATACTGTTTTGGGGACAATTTCTTTTATCAAAGAATGTCAAAATATTTAACAGTGATGCATTAATCAATGTTTTAAGAGGTGTGATTTCACTGGATGATACTGTCTGGATAACAGGGTTTTGCTGTGTGTTGTGTTGTAGGAAGATAGTATATATACTCACCGTCAAAAGAAACACAAACCATAGAAACATATAGAGAAGTATGTACGTTAAGAAGAGATGTTTCCAAAGTGTACCATTTAATCAGTCATGTGTTGTCAGAGAGTGGTTACCGTATTTTCTTGAGTTAAGTGCCCACTATTTTTCCATTTTTTAAAATGTTTTTTCCCCGAACAAAAGACATCACCGTGTCAACAAATCCGTACTGGAGTACGTAATCTTGTAATTACACTGTCTGGTTATAAAAAGTATTCTTATCAAAATATGCTGCACGTGATTTCCAAACTTTACACACTAATCCTGCATCAGACAAAAGGTGCATTCAAGGTTCTATGACGTCATCAAACCAGTATTATATCACTTGAATATGAGTAATTTGTCATATATTATCCAACATGTATGGTATTGATGTTTCTTTTGTCGGTGATTTTATATTTCATTTCTTGTCAGCTCCTGCTCAAACTTTATCCTATTCTTGTTGTAAGAGGCCATATGTCCTTGCTGGGACCTCATTCCTGAATATCTGGGTCAGAATAGGTCTTCAGAAACTCATGCTTGCCATAAAAGGCGAATATGCTTATCGTAAGAGGCGACTAGCAGGATCGGGTGGTCAGGCTCGCTGACTTGGTTGATGCATGTCATCGATCCCAATTGCGTGGATCGATGCTCATGATATGAATCACTGGAGCGTCTGGTCCAGACTCGATTATTTACAGACCGCTGTCATACAGCTGGAATATTACTGAATGCGGCGTTAAACAACAACCAAACCAAACATACTACATCACCGTATAAGGGTGAGCTTCAGTACCTATAGTACCAGTGTACAGCATCACGTGAAGGAGTCATCATGATGGATCCAGTGGGAGTCAGGACTGTCTCTTGTGGACATTCTGCAACATTCCCAATCTCATTAAAATCAGATCTTAGTTCTCGCTACCACTAAACAAACATCTGAGGACATCCCAATATGGGTCACGTCAGACCTACCTTGCGCGAACTTTGACCGACCAATGGAAGGACTGACAAGAAGTCGACATTAGCCAATCAGAAGGCAGCTTTCTCGTGCTTTAAGGCACTGATTTCAAATTGGCGAAAATGCTACAAACCCCATTTTGACAAATTCTCGATTAAAAATTTGAAACCTGAACAAAAGAACATTCTGGAATGGCTTATAGATGGTCTAGATTGTATGGATTCAGTCGTTAAACCCGTAACTATCGTTCGGAATACCCCATGTTAAAGTTTTCGAGGTTGCATGATTAGAAATAACATTCCGACTGTCACTTTCATGATCTGGTAAGCGACACTCTGATTGGTTGGATGAAAGGTCGTTTTGACGTGACCCGTATTATAAATGGGATGTCCTCCGGTAGCGAGAAGAAAAATCAGATTTTGTTGATGACAAGGGGATTTCACGTTTAGTTGATTACAAGGGGATTTCACCTTTTGTTGATTACAAGGGAATTTCACGTTTAGTTGATTGCAACATTCCAGACACATACTATTGATATATTCAATAGATATTTTTTTAAGAGGTTGTGCTCAGTAGAATATTTTTAGCCCTTATTTTTAAACTGCAATCTTATCATAACATGCCATTGAGTTTTATGTTGTGTGCCAGACTGTGTTAGATGGTTTATATCAACAGTTGCATCTGTGTTTTTATGTTTGAACAATAACTGACACGACTGTATTGATCACTTGTGATACTTTACGACTTTATCTGTAATGATATATATTTATAATTAGCAATAATAAGACCTGACCCGTTGAATGTCTTGTTTCACACATTGTATGCCAAGAAGCAGGAAAAACAGAATACTTTTATCAGCGTTAGAAATTGGCACTAGTCCTGTAGTCCTTACAAAACTGCCCAATAGTAAAGGTATCCTAAGGGCAAGTAGAAATTGGCCCATTTTAAGGGTGTTGCTATATGTTATCATTATAAGGACTAGTGGACAAAAACTGTTAGTTTCTAACCCTGCATGTTTGGTCTTTTTAATTTTTCAATATCTAGGGCAGGCTACTTTAAAAAACAAAAACTTAGTTAACCTGGGCCTGTTCCACAAAGCGACCTTAGCGCTAAGACGATTGTAACCTCCATCCTGTAGCATCGACTTATTACAATGATAGCGCTAAGACGATTGTAACTCCCATCCTGTAGCATCGACTTATTACAATGATAGCGCTAAGATTGCTTTTGGAGTTGGGGCCATGCTTGGTAATCATACACTTCAGGGTTATAACGAGTGAGTGAGTGAGTGAGTGAGTGAGTATGGTTTTACGCCGCTTTTAGCAATATTCCAGCTATATCACGGTGGGGGTCACCAGAAATGGGCTTCACACATTGTACCCATGTCGGGAATCGACCCGGGTCTTCAGCGTGATGAGCGAACGCTTTAACCACTAGGCTACCCGACCGCCCCAGGTTATAACGAACTGAAGGGGACCACTAATTCGTATCAAAAACATCACCATCAAATAACCATTTCTTTTTTGTTTCATTTTTAGCCACCATCAAACAGGAGTGTAGACTTTCTTTTGTTGGAATTTCTGAGTGTGTGAAAAAATTGAGAAAAAAGATATCTTGACATACCGCATTCGACGTAATAAGCGCCCACGGCGGTATTTGCTAACATATTGGCTTGTGAACAACCCCAATTAGCATCCCTTCCGATTGATCAATGTACACAAGACTTATTTATTTGCGTACAATACGCACTCGTGTGTTATATGCACCTTTAATTATGGGCAGTTAAATGCTAGAAAAATATATCTGTCGTACATAAACATTTCAGGCTGTCAGCATAAACCACCAAATTTATCTTTCAACTCTGTTTTTTTTCCACCAAAATGATATTCTAATTTTGAGAGCGCCCTGGGCGCTTATGACGTCGAATACGGTATGTCAAGATATCTTTTTTCTAAATTTTTTATATTTCATGTTACTCAGCTCTCAAAGGGTTACAGACATTTTTTTGTTTTGAAACTTGGGAAAAAAATATTGAAGTGTCGGTTTATAGTTATTTGAAGTCAAAGTGTCTGTTACATAGATATTATTTGTATCACAGCATCACAAAACAGCCACATCTCCCCCCTCCCTATCATAACTGACAAGTCCCTAATTAATGTTTAAAGTAATATTTTTTTTATTTTGAAAAAAAATAGAACTGAGTCATTATTTCATCCTCCCCCTCTTAAAATAAGGTTTGGCGACCCTCCCTTTTTCACTGTGTCAGTCGTCCCGAAAACGTAATAAAAATACCATGATTTCTTATTTTTAGACATTATGTTTGTCGTCCAGGACACAGTGGTCACAGAATCTACCCAGTTATGATCTCTCCTTCAATTGTGGCTCATATGACATACATTCTTTTTTTTACCTCTATTTTGCCTTTTATACTCAGTGGATTCTGTGTATAATTGAGATTAATTACTCTCTGGCATTGACATTTATGCACTGTTCAAAGTTGTGTTTCACCAAAATAATTCACTTAGAATTCACCCAGTAGTGAATGGGTACCCGGTAGGATAAGGTAGTGCTTCAGGTTGTATACTCCTCATGGAGCCGGTCAGTTGATTGAACTGAAAATGTCAGGAACTGAAGAAGCAGATTATTATTATCATTATTAAAGAATGTTTACATGGAGATTATTATTATAGAATGTTTACATGTATATTATTATCATTATTATAGAATGTTTACACGTAGATTATTATCATAATTATTATAGAATGTTTACATGAAGATTATTATCATTATTATAGAATGTTTACATGTAGATTATTATTATAATTATTATAGAATGTTTACATGTAGATTATTATTGTAGAATGTTTACATGTAAATTATTATTATAATTATTATGGAATGTTTACATGTAGATTATTATTATTATTATTATTATTATTATAATAGAATGTTTCCCAAGTTTCTCTTTGAAATCAGTGCCTTCTGAATAGTCCAACCAGTCACCTATGTAATTATTCAGGGAACCCAATCATCTTGACCATCTTGGGATCACGATGCATTAAGCATAAACCAATTCTATGCATGTATAATATTGTCGAACACTTGTCAGGATATGTGGTTATGTTCTCCATGTATATTTTTGCAGCATGTATGTACATGTGAATAAATGATTGATATATACGATAAATGTATTGTTTTGTTGCCCTGTTTGGCAGAGTAGATCATTGGATGGATGGCTCGTAATATAAGGGTAACGCTATTTTTCAGGGCAGTATCATTTGCAGAAGCCCGAGGTCTTCCATTAACTGCCCGACGAAGGAGGGCAGTTGAAAAGACTGAGGGCTTCTGCAAATGATAATGACCTGAAAAAGAGCAGTACCGTTATTATAGCTAAAGTGGATGGAATATTTTATCAAATATAAAGAAACAACATCGGTTTTGAAACATTTACTGCAATCAACGCGAATGTCACTGACCACATTTTACAAATATGGAAACGTCATAAAACAAACCAGATGACATCACTATAATACGTGACGTCATTTTCTCTACCCTATGACATCACCTAACAACGGGCTTGATAATGGCCCGTCGTCAAGCCATATGAGGGCATTATCAAGTTACAGTGGCCCGCTCATTTCTGATAACGTGCGGGCGGTTTAATGATAATTCTATCCATTTTAACTATAATGTTGAATAATCGCTGCCTTTAAGGCTGTCATAGCATCTGTGGGTGCAGGGTTTAACTTTTAGTCCCATGCAGTCTTAAGAGCAGTGTTTTTGCGTGGGTTTGGGAAAATACACGGCTGATGTTTATAACTACATCAACAAACAATTCCCAAACAGTATAAAACTCACTTCCTGCACATACTGAGGCATCTTCGGACAGTGTGTGTCTGCAGCATACATCAGTGATATACAATGTTATTCACATTCCATGAGCCTCAGTAGGTGCATCCTGTTATAATGTGTTGCACTTGTTGCCACTTGGATGACCTTGTAGGGTCCTACTTTGTCCTTCCACGTTCCCGTACTTTTGTTTCCACCACTATTTTTGTTGTAATGTTTTATTCATCGCAGTAAGTGTATGCACATGATGGTGATATACAATGTGATTCACATTTCATGTGCGTCAGTAGGTGCAGCATGTTATAATGTGTGGCACTTCAAAAGGCCAATAGAAATAGTGTTCATGACGACATTTAACAGAAGAACTGTTTGTACAAGATTATTGTAAATAGAAAAAGTCAACGCCAAAGAATAATCATTCTCGAAAACATCACTAAATTAAATTCCAATCAGTCAAATCCAGCTTTTAATTGCGTCTTTAATAGTCATTTAACTTTCCTTCCGCATATTAATTACCTTAAAGCCAAATGCCTAAAGTAGTTTCTAATTCTAAGTGGGGAGGGGATCAAATAACCCTCTTACACTTGTACAGATCATTGATCCGTTCCAAACTTGATTATGGCTCCATCGTCTATGGTGGAGCCTGCAAAAGTATTCTTAAAAAGCTAGATACTATCCATCATCAGGGCCTGAGGCTTTGCCTTGGAGCCTTCAGGACGTCTCCAATTCACAGTCTGTATGTAGAAGCGGATGAACCTTCTCTTAAACAACGCCGTCTGAAATTGTCTTTACAATACGTCATTAAATTATATTCTAATCAATCAAATCCAGCTTTTAATTGCGTCTTTAATACTCTTTACCAATAAATTTACAATAAAAAATCATCTCTTGTTCCACCACTCGGAATCAGAATTCAGTCTGACATGTCTGCTTCTAATATTAAACTGCAAGATATAGCTCCCTCAATCAGCTGTTTTCATCACCTCCTTGGCAAATGGTAAGGCCAGAGGTAGACCTTACATTAACAAAATTAAAGAAATCGGGTACTAATCAACTAATTTACGAATTAGAATACAATCAATTAAGAAACATGTATAACACTTATAAATCTATATTTGCAGATGGATCCAAGGATGGTGGCGCAGTTGCTAGTGCCACCGTCATTGGATCCAGATCAATGTCTTCACGATTACCAGATAACAGTTCCATATTAATAGCAGAAGCAAACACCATTTTTACCGCACTAAAATGTATCAATAACCAATTCAAACATAAACAATGCCTTCAGGCAATTAAAAATATGGCTTCCAAACTTGTAATCCAAATTCTTTAATTTGGTATCATTGGTAACACAATGGCCGATGCTGTTGTTTGTTTGTTGATTAAGATTTGGTATCATTGGTAACACAATGGCTGCTGCTGCTGCAAAAGCAGCACTCAACACATCCGTGACACTACTTCTTATCCCATACAGTGATTATAAACCTTTAATGAGATCTTATATCTGTGATCTAATGCAAAAGAAGTGCGACACCCAAGTATGTGTCAATAAATTACATGAAATTAAACCACATATCGGTTAAACCTACTTGGGCTGTCAGTCCAGATTTGAAGAGGTCATTATGCGATGATATATTGGCCACAGCAAATTTAGTAAAAGGTGAGGATCCTCCGTTTAGTATTCCTTGTGATGAGAGAATCACTTTCAGGCATTAGATGACCCCAAAAATCTGGAATGTATGGATAAGTAATACTGACATTATTGCCATGAACCTGAACCTATGATATCAACTTCACAGTGGTACAGAGCAGTCTATGTAACCTTTACAAACGTTTTGCAAGACTTACAGGTGCAGGACATAAGTTTATGACACTGTCCTGTACCTGACCAAGTGTTGTCCGCTTGAGTAGTCTACATGTCCTCCTAAACCCTGTCTGCAGAATTCAGTTGTGTGGTACGTTTATCAAGCACCTTTCCCATATAGTACCCCTGGATTGTTCTAACAATTGAGGTTTGTCAGCACCATACCCGTGCTCATGTGTATCACCGAAGTGGTAAACGTCTGAGACCTGCATCACTTCCTCCCACATTAAGCTGACACGACGCGATATAACTGGAATACTGTTAAAAGCGGCGTTAAACCCAGCTCACTCGCTCACTCACTCAAACAATTGCATACAGTTACTGATCTATGGCAAGCACAGGTATCTGACCTGGATTCAAGAGATCCACTGTCTTTTTAACCACATTCATTGAATGCTGTATCAGCACAACATTGGCATTGGCATAAAGGCAGTTATTGTTGGAGAATATGTTTGTGGAAACTGAAATAATGCATTGAATGCTGCCCATGACAGCAAATCATGGCTGCCCAACTCTTGTTTTCCCAGTACTTCGTTTATGTGTTACAGCTTTTCCGGATGATCACCGTGTTAAAACTATGTACATTTTGGCTGAAAGATCAATTGAAATGAGGCACATAAAAACACATCTTGATAACACAGTCCTGAACAATTGTGTTGATGGATCAATTTTTGGGGGGATGATTTTTGGAGACTAAGCATACAAAAGAAAGATGGTATGTGTCTGAACAAAAATGAAAAATGGGCCAACGAAAAAGGATTTAACGTTTCTAAATCCAAAACTAATTGCATTCACTTTTGTCATAAATACAAACCACATAAGCACCCAGAGTTATTTTTAGATGGGTGACTTTAAATCTTAACTCACCAACTCACTGTTGTAGGATGGTACTCCTATCAAGGCCAAGTATAAGAGTTTCATATTTGACCATCATATAACATTCTTACCACGCATCAAATATCTGAGAGCAAATGCTTGAAGGCTCTCGACTTGTTAAAAGTCTTTTCAAATTCTGAGTTTGTAGGGATGAAACAACCCTCCTTCACATGTACAGGTCATTAATATGCTCACGACTAGGTTTTGGTTCAATTGTCTATAGTGGAGCCTGCAAAAGCAAATTGGGAAAATTAGACACCACCATTGCCTAAGGCTTGGAGCTTTTAGGACCACTCCTGCTGACAGTCTCTATGTGGAGGCTGATGAAAAATTCCGAATTAAACTATCAGTGCAATGCATCACTAATATGCATTCTAAACAATCCAACACAGCATACAATTGTGTCTTCAACCCTCTGCATGAATGCCTGTTTAAAAATTATCAAGCCTGGTTCCACCACTTGGAATCAGAATAAACCACACATCACTGCAGCTAAAATAGATTTAGATATTATACTGAACAACAAAAGTTCCTGTGACATTGAATAAGATTTAATGTTTTTTACCAAATCTGAAACAATGTCGGTTTGTAACAGATAAAAGACTCATGTAAGTGTTCAAATGGTTTAATTTGCCATACTGACTTCAGAAAATGCGTGATTTCATAAAAAAAAAACAATAACCATGCCAAAATGTCAATTTACCAATCTGTTGAATCTTACAACATGCATGCACAGATTACTTTTGGTCAATAAGCATGACCAGGAATCCCAAAGTGTTGACTAAAAATCACACCCCAGGAAATATTGTTTTTCCCGAACGAGAGCGAGGGTAATACACTTATTCCTAGATGAGTTTCGTAAAATCAGTATGACAAACATGCTAGTGTAATAACTTCTTTGTTACCTATTTTTTCTTAATCCATTTGAGCTTTCCTTTAGAGAAATGCACTGATCACGGCCGCCGTCTTAGAAAAGCACAATTGTCAAATGACGTCAAAGATCTTCAGCTATGACGTCATTCCTAGTGTCAGTATTAGATTGGAATGTCGATAACAATGCCGCGAGGATGACACAAACAATTGACCTTTTTCACACTTCGCTACTTCCGGTTTGAAAGCGAGTCCTGGAGAGAAGAAGATGAAGGCTGGATAGCACATGAAACACATGGAGATGTCAACAAGGCACGCGATCGGGACAAACTGTGACAATTTAACCACCCCGGTACATTTATCGTAATAATTGAACATTATTTCTATTCTTATCATTGACAAACTATTCTACTGTTATCAGGCCTCCTTACCGATATACATTTGAGTCTGGCCGTTCTGTTGTGATTTCGATTTAAAATATCCATGACTACCTGGTAACTCCCAGTGCAGTTTATGGTAGCTGAGCAAACTTAATACAAATGCTACTGAGATCTTGTAAAGAATAATTCATTGTTTACACACCATTAAGCCAAACTATTTATTGTGAGTTTAAATAACTTTGCGGGTTGTGTTTTAAGTCGAAATATTGACCTTTTGACCATATCTAGATATATGTCAGAAACTAACTAAATTGATATGTTGATATAATGTATCAAATTGTAACCTACTGAGAATTTACAATAGTAACAAATCAGAATTTTGCATCAGTTGCGTATTTGATGTAAATTGTAATGGGCTCAAATGCATTCCAATAAAATATTAGACCTCTAGATCTACTTGTGCTGTTGTGATTGTGAACAGTTGTTATTTTGATTGTCAATGTTGACAGATTAGATAGCATGAGGTGTAATATTTCAACTGAATTATTACATAAAGGGTGTGTAACTATTTGAAGTAAAGTACAGTTTGATCTGCAATTTTGGTAACAAAATTATATTTACTTTACTGTACCAAATTAATCATGTCATGAAATGAACAAAAACACAACTACTTTATGGCCAGTAAATGTTCAATCTAACTAACAGATAACTCTTTAACAGTTTGTATTCAAATATTTCAAATGCATAAATTGAAATTGACATTACTATAAACTTAAAGTATAAACAGAATTATTTCCCATGCGTATTGCAATCAAAACTAATTTATTCCGTTTGTTTAATTGTGAAACCCATCTAGTTTTATGTCCACAAACATGTTTTGAAACTTTTAAAACAAAAAGATTTCTTTTGTGCAAGCAATTGCCCTGTATTATTGATTATTAATCATATCAATTTATATGTGAGAATATAGTTGTGCTTACTGTGTCATTTTGCAATAATTATATTGTTATGATGTAATATTTTACTATTGTTAACAATCTTTAGAACTTTAGTTTATTTCAATCAAGTCAAGTGGTGTGATAATTTGATAATTTTGATAATTCAATCAAAACGAGAAATAATTTTTTTTATATAAATACATAGAAGAAATTTGCTTTCCTTGTCAAATAACGATGATAGCATGAATTTATCTCATGCTCCTTGTATAGCATGCTCCTTGTGAAAATTCATTCCATTTCTTCTTCGAAAATACCTTATATGATGATTTTAGGGAGACACTACTGACAGCCATCGATAATCTTGGAGGACAAAAACTTCTACATAGTATTCTTATTGGTCATCCAAACTTAGATGTTTTCTTGAATACAAAAATATTCTTTTCTGTACACAAATTTATTGAAACGACTAACAGATTCAGTAGCTAGCATATTATTGTTTCCAAACTGTTAATCATTAATATTGTTAAATCTATATTCAACACTAAAATGTATAATATTAGGATATTTATGAGATGCACACTGTCTTCACTTTCCAGCAAATTGTACATATTTTGAGAGAAGGTGAATATGCATTGTTTATAAAAAATGTTATTGAAGTAGAAATATTATTACAATATTATTGAATTATTCATTTCAGGCCAGCGAGTCAACACAATGAAGTACTAGTAGCCGGTGATGGATGTCTGGAGGAGCTTTCTACTGACAGTAACACACTGGTTACAATGTGCGTCCTGTCAAAGGACGAGGATGTGAAAAGCCATATTCATTCAATCAACAAATGTGCTTCCTGTCACGTTTCGCTTAAATAGGACGAGGAAGTCAAACGCCTTATTCACTCACAAACCAACATGGCCAATATTTATCAGACACTAAAAAGGCACATTGTACCATTTGTTTACAAACAAGAAAAATATTTTCTCCTGGAATTTAATTAGGTGCTTTTGACTGACAAAGACACCCGGTCCATGTTAAGTTTTGAAAACTTATATTGTGAGAAATAAAGACATACAAATTTCGGTTTGTTTTTCTTTGTTAAATATGAGAAATCCAGATTGTTCCATCAACATAATTTGTTACCGATATATATATTTTATCTTGGCATGATTACCAATTGAAGTTGATTCCTTTTTATCTTTTGTTATTTTATCTGTACTCATATCTGAACAAGATATTTTCAAACTATTCAGGATAATTGTATTAGTAGCTTCCTTTTGATATACAATTACCTATCATCATACAGGATTAGGTGAGGGTGTTCAAGAAGTTGGTGGTTGTATCAATTCTTATATTTCTTCAATTTCATGCATTATTTATATTTATCAATTATTAATTTTCTTTTAACTTATTTTAAACAGTTCACACACTATTACTTTTGTCGTGCACGGTGCAATCTCAATCGGCAATAATCAGTTAAGTAAGTGATGTTTGAAGAACAAGTAAAGTACCATCTGTCATTGTACACACTGAATAGAGTTATCGCCCCTTCTGAATATTTATTTTGACACACGAACTATTTTGTGAAATAATTTAATTTACATCGTAATATGTTAAAATGAAAATCATAGCAGAAAAAAAGTGTCCTTTTTCAGCTGGATAGTGCGTTGTGCAGCAAACACCACTATGAAACGTGAAATAAACATGATCTCAATCTTGATCTTGAGTTCGCCAAGCCACGCATTGACTGAGCAATTTTGTAAAAGTACACTGATGTGTTTCATGTAATGCGGTTCATTTACGATAGCTTATGTCATTGAATGTACTGTCACACTGTTCCTATATGCCGACGAGGTTATGATAAAACAATCTATTTCTGAAATACGTATCTCGAAATGCACCTTCGATACACTTCTGGGATCCTGACAGCAAAATGCTAATTCCAGTGTATTAAAGGCATATTGTAGTTGGACCTCAGGAGAGGATACCATTTATACCATTAAGTTTTTACCCATTAGTGGGTAAATAACTGGTAAATAAAATACATGGAATGCAGTTTTAAGAAATAAGATTTCATTTGGGTTCTTAGAATCCACATCTTCGATTATAAGCTGATAGCTTCAATACAGGTTTTCTTATAGGTCTTATTTGAAGTTCTCCCCGACATCGGCAAATCTAGTGATTCATTAGTTTTATCACACACACACACACACACACACACACACACACACACACACACACACACACACACACACACACACACACACACACACAGTACTTCGAGAGTATATTATTTCATTATTTATTTATAGTATGGAATAGTCAATAATTACGTCCGATCCATTTCAAGAGCATATGTAGTAAGACGGAATGAATGTCAAATACACATTCTGATTTTTAAAGTATTTTATAGGAATTTTCTGTATGATTTTAGAATAGTATGGCATCCACATTTTAGGGGAATTTCCGAAATCAAATAGAGAACCATAGGGATATTGGGTTTAAGGATTTCCAAAATACTTGGAACATTTTTGAGCTGATGAATTCTAACTCATCATTGATTTATGGATTGCTAAGGGAACAAGATATGTTGTCAAGTCAAATGATATGTGATCATTGTTTAGTGGAAAGTTAACTTGTGGATAAGATATAAGATATACATGCAGAACCAGAAATCCTTATTCACTTAACGTTCCAATCCGACTTTATTTTATTTGGGTTATAGCGAAAACGGCACCTCAGCAAAACGTCACCGGGCGAAAACGGCACCGATTGGCGAAAACGGCACCTCGACTCAAGCGAAAACGGCACCTCGACTCGAGCGAAAACGGCACCTTATTTTTTTTTACCTTGGTCAAATGAATGATATTAAACTTACATTGTAACTTGCAAAGGCCAATAATTGTGAGATGTTAAAACAAGTTTACATTAGAAATTAGCCTCTGCTCCAACTATAATCCAACTTAGCTTATACGCAACTCAACTTATGGTGAAAACATAACATGCTTTGACGAAAGATAATAGAAATTAACAACACAAATAATTGTGAAATAAAACAAATAAGAAATTAGCCCCCTGCTCCAATTTAATCACCGACTTTTATTCACTATACGCTTTGAAGTTTTAAGTACCTTTACTCAATTTAAGCTGAAACTGTATTTGAGGCCTAACATGGTGCTGTCAGATCACAATTATTCACAATGGCCTTTCGACGTGTTGCATGCGAGAAGAATGACAGAAAAAAAATCAAAATGCTGATCGGTAACTTTCATGTCAGTTTCCAGTCAGAAGATGCTGAAGAAATGAGAGTACCAAACCTATCGGAAATTCACATTACGGCTTCAGATGTACTCAATACATCAAATACCATGTAAATAAACCCTATATATTACTACAAAAATCGTTGTTTATCGTTATTAAACATAGAGGTTCCGTTTTCGCCCGACACATAGTAGCCGTTTTCGCCAAATGCGGTGCCGTTTTCGCCGGAGAAATCGGTGACGTTTTGCTGAGGTGCCGTTTTAGCCTGCACCCATTTTATTTACCCCAGTACGTTTGCAAATACTGTAGGACACATAGCGAATACGGATATAACGAACAAACGGATATAACGAACTGTTACAAAATCCCCGATTTATCTCCTCTATATTATCATATAAAATTTACGTACATAACGAAATCTCTACAGCGAACTAACGGATATAGCGAACTGATATCTGATCACCGACAAGCCCAAATACCACCAATTAGTGACGTGTATAGTGAACTGAGAAATCTCACTCCATGTCAAGTGTCACTGACAGTTGGCTGTACGCAATCAGCGGCGAATCAACACAATCACACTCTATATTTTGATTTTCCAATGTTAAACAAGTCGGTAGGATTACATGATTTATGTCCGACGGATAGAGTTTTGTTGTCTGATCGGTGACCATCTAACTAACGGTAAGTTTATCGAAAACTTATTCTAAACAATAATACTTTACATACACAATGTTCAACAGTATTGCTAAAATCATTCTGCAACGCCATTATGAAAACCACGCCCTCTGCCGGCGGAAGTTGACACATCGTTCGATTGCACACGAACGTCCGCGGAGAGCGAATAAGTGAGCGCTCAGAAAGCGCCTCGGACAATTGAAGGCAGGCCGGCTCCGAGCTTGGAGAAAGCTGACGACGCGCATTGGGACCCAGGAAATAGATTATAAGGTCTGCTTGAACCCAGAAATAGAGATCGCTGCTCGGTGGTGGTCGCTATTTTCAGTCACGAGAGGAATCTTCATCATTTTCTGAAAGTTGAATAGATGAATTAGATGATCAGTGAGTATACAAAATGAAATCGGACATTTTAACCACGAATTTGGGTGAACTTGTATCCTCATATCCGCGAATCAAGGTCAAATTTGAACACGGTAGAGGTATCACCTAAACCTTCTCTAGTGGATGAATTTTTTTAAACTTTCTTTTTTCAGAAATGTCGGAGAAGCAGCCTGAGAGGGAGACAGATCCTGAACATCATCACAGGGAAAGTGAGACATGTGACAGACAGGATGGAGCTGAAGACTTGGAACACGTCCACGGGAGACTTCCCGGATTGATGGATACCCTGAACCTGGAAGCGAGCATCGGTCTTCCCACAAGGGCAGATGGTGGTCATGACACTGCTCAAGGAGCACATGGTGATGAGACAATGGACAATCCATCATCATCTGACGTAGTGCTACAGAAGACTGGCCACGACGCTGGTGTTAGTGTCGTTCCTCAAGGAACACAAGGTGACGAGACTTCGACAATGGACACTCCATCATCATCTGACGTAGTGCTACAGCAGACTAGCCATGACGATGATGTTAGTGTCGTTCCAAAAGGAACACAAGGTGACGAGACTTTGACAATGGACAATCCATCATCATCTGACGTAGTGCTACAGCAGACTAGCCATGACGATGATGTTAGTGTCGTTCCTCAAGGTACACATGGTGGTGAGACTTTCACAATGGACAACCCGGCATCGTATGATGTAGTGGTTCCTCGAGGTACACATGGTGGAGAGACTTTCTCTATGGACATGGTAGCAGCAACAGAAGTAGTGGAGCGTCAGGCCCGGTCTGGGAATGGTGCCATGGCTGTTTCCGAGAGAAGAGAGAGACAGGCAGTATCAACAAAAATTACTGCAGGTGAGTAGAATGTTAATATGTATAAACCTGATATCACAAGAAAAATACACTTTAAATCAGGCAACAACTAAGTCACGATAAGCCTCACTTGGACTCACTAACTCTCTGTACACTCGTTCCAGGTCCTGACTTTAAAGGCATCATCGTACAAGACTCTTCCTATGTCAATCTGTCTCTAGGAGGTCAGAATGCAGGAACAATGAAGTCAGGTAATAATGCCGAAAACATTGTCTTGCTATCAGCAAAACCATATTCATTTGTATCAGTGAAAAGAGGATATAAGATGATTTATTATAGTGATGTTGCTATGTGTTGTGTTGGGCAGTGCATTTTGTTCAATTACCGTATTTCGACCTAATAAGCGCCCCGCTCTAATAAGCGCCCATGGCGATATTTGTTAATATATTGGCTAGTGAACAATCCCAATTAGCACCCCTTCCGATTGATCAATGTACACAAGACTTATTTATTCGTGTATAATACGCACTCGTGTGTTATATGCATCCTTAATTATGTGCAATTAAATTCTGGAAAAATATATCTGTCGTATATAAACATTTCAGGCTGTCAGCATAAACCACGAAATTTATATCTTTCACCTGGTTTTTTCCCACCAAAATACCATTCTAATAAGAGCTCCCTATTTCTAATTTTGAGAGCCCCCTTTGCGCTTATTACGTCGAATACGGAAAGTGTGAAACACCTAAACATATATTTGAAACTAACTAAAATTGAACATTGCTGAAGGTTCCGGCAGGTATCCGGATGCAATGTTTCGAGATGTCTTTTTTCTAGTAAATAATGTTAGCCACTGGCTATATGCTCACTTGGGCCTTTGTTCCTGGTGAGATTAAAAGATTATTTTGGAACGGTACCAGTAGTTGTTACATCTACTTCATTGAAGTTTGGAACAGAATATAATTGCCCCTAATAGCTGCATAAGACTAATGGCACCCATAGAAAACACCTGATAAAGCACCGGTACATTCGACTGACATGGAACTAAAGCCTTTGTTCAATGAGCTGTATTATTTGTAGGAAAACATTCAGGGCATAAGTATATTTGACATGTTCAGCACCTATGTTATGGCTGATCACTATTATATTTATTTATGCTAATGAAGCAAAACAAAGAATTTGTTTAGATTAAGAAATCATATTTATTGATTTTAGGACATGTCATTGGTTCAGTAACCAGAGGTGTTTGCAAGAACTTTCAAAATCAGACACATACGCTTCAATGCCATTTTCTAAATAAACAAATCAGTCAAATCTCAGAAGAATTTCAAGATAGGAGAATAACTAAAGTCAATAATGCTTGTGCAGTGAGTGAGTATGGTTTTACGCCGCTTTTAGCAATATTCCAGCAATATCACGTCGGGGGACACCAGAAATGGGCTTCACACATTGTACCCATGTTGGGAATCGAACCCGGGTCTTCGGCGTGACGAGCGAACGCTTTAACCACGAGGCTACCCGACCGCCCCTGCTTGTGCAGGAAAGTCATTCAGATTTGTATAGTCAGAGTGTACACCACATAAACAATCACACTGCTGTTGTTTTACTTCCTTCAGACTTGATTAATGTCGTAATAAAACAACCAACAGAATCACAATGATGTGGCATTATTCATTCAGAATCATCACTTTCTGAGGTGAATCTGTTGGTTGTTCTGGGGAGGATTATTCATCATCCGGAGAGTCCTTTCTCCTTTGTATGACTTGTCTGAGCTGGTGTCACTGTG